>NC_141687.1:2053666578-2053831578 GCF_964263255.1 Lissotriton vulgaris | reverse complement strand
CTACTTTGGCGGCCATTTTGGAGTGGTCCGACCCTATCTCTCCTCTCTCCTAATCTCAAGTACCGAGTGTCTACAGTTTATTGCAGGATTATACCTCTACATGTACTTAATGCACTGACGTATACCTCATATATTTCTGGCTGCTCACTAGGGGCACCGCTGACTCCTGCTGCTTTTCTTTTGCACATGTATTTTGTATATAGACCCTGACCTGGTATATCATTAATATTATACTCTGTTAGGTATATCACACCCCTCGCACTCTCAATACGGTATTGCACCGTTAACTACCTCATATTCAAAAAACTGCATATCTCTTCACTCTGTATACCTGTACCTTGTTCTAGTGTATCACTAATATTACACCTCTAGACTATCCACTGTTGTAGCTGTACCCTCCTCCTCTATCCCAGTACTGCACCGACTGCTACCTCATACTCTTATCATTACTACTACTATGCTACCTCATACTTGTACTTTTACTATTAGTGTGTTTATATCTATGCTACGTCGTCACCCTTCACATATTATTACTACTATTAGTGTGTTTATATCTATGCTACATCGTCTCCCTTCGCATATTTCTGTCTCCATCCTGTGCGGTAAGGTGAACCCACTCCACTCCGCTCCTTGGACTGCATCAATTAACACCCCCTACTTCCTGTTTTCGTTATATTTTGAGTCTGATTGTGTTTACTGTACTTAGATTTTGATTTTGACCATGTTTATAACGACTGCTGAATCTGATAGTGATTATTGTATTTAGTGATTTATATAGCGACTCATTGTATTTTGAGTCTGATTGTGTTTATTGTATTTAGATTTTGTTTTTGACCATGTTTACAACGACTGCTGAATCGGATAGTGATTATTGTATTTAGATACAGTGATTTAGACTTAGATACATGCTACCTCATGTCTTTTCTTAGACGCTACCTCATATCCCTTTTGGATGCTCTCTAGTGTCGCTTATAACGCCCTAGCTCCTACACCCAACACTACAGCCTCTAAAATGGAGCGCAGCGGCAAGCACACTTTTAGAATTAACTACCCCTCCACCCTCACCAAAAAAGCCATTAAACGTTTTAAACATAACTTCATGAGGTCGCACCCTGAAACACCCTTTGCCAACACCTACTTTTCACCGGCCAATGGAGCCATGAAAACTGATATCATTTTCCACACCTCTCGCAGAGCCCAATGGAAAAAAGCGTTCCTAACCCTCTTACCGTCTCCTCCACCAGGAAAACAACTCATGGCCTAACTCTCCCTATCGCACCTTCCCACCTCTTCCCTGGCAGGACTACCATTACTATCTATAACAACGGGATTGTCCTTATTCAATCCACGGACAAGAACCTGGAACTACTAGACAACCTATTCCCCAAGTTCAAAGAGCACCTCTCCAATCCGCGGACCCACACCCTGATCTCCACCAGCACCATCACCCCTGACATCGCAGCCCCCACCTACAACACCTCTACCCCCAGCACCCCAGTAAATAGCCCACCCGCTGTTAACACCCCACATTCCCCAAGGACAGACTCCCCCAGCACCCCAGTAAATGGCCCACCTGCTGTGTCTAACACAAACGCCACCACCTCTTATACTAACCGCCCCTCTAACGTGATCCCTTTTACCCCCACTCACATCCCCTCTATCCCTCTCCTCCCTGACATAACAACCCACACCTGCAACACGCCTCCTGCACACACCACCGCTCGGAGTCTATCCACCCTCCCCTCCCATCCCCCCCACGACAGACGCCCCCCCTCCACAGCACCCTCCCCACTCTCACCCGCGACACTCCCACACCTGACAAAATAACTCTCACCCACAACACGCCACCATATGATAACATCACCACTCAAAGCCTATTCACCCCCCCCTCCCATACCCCCTACGGCGAACACCTTTCGCCCCCCAGCCCCCTCCCTACTCCCACCCACGACACTCACACCCTCCCAACGACACACACAGAACATACCACCTCTCCTACCTTAGCATCCCCCTCTCTCCCACCGCCTACTCTCAGCCCTCACTACCCTCCTGTCTCCCCCACTGTCTTCAGCCTTCACTCACTCTTCCACTCACCGGCTCCCTCTCCCACAGGCAGCACTACCTATGCCTCCCACCCACCGCCATCACCGCCTGCTTCACTCACACCCCCCACCAATAACGCCATTATATCCCCCCCTTCGATTCCCTGCCCGCTTTCTAGCTCACTACACACCACCTTCGCCATCCCCAATGCTCCCCCTGACCAGACCTTACCCACCCTCCAACAAGTCAAAGAGGATATTCTACAAATCAAAAAAGATGTCCGCGCTATCAAAGACCTGCTCTCATCACAGCCCAGTCCTCCTCACATCATCCCTCTACCCTACAAAGGACGCGCCCGCCCTACATACCCTCGCCTCCAACGTCACCCGCGCTGGCCGACTATCCCCGTTCGCAACAACTCCCACCGCCCCCGCCGTGTCCCCAACCCACTGTCGGACCGCGAACTATGCTCACTACTACGCTCTTATGGCTCGGGTCCGGTAAAACACATACCCAGCACACACATCCCCATACCCACTATTCTTACAAACTCTCTGAGGCTCCCAACACTCAACAACAGAGGTTCCGTCCCTAACAACCTCAGAAAAGTTCCCCTCACTCTAGAAAGCTCGACCACCCCTCTCTCTCCCAAACTCAAATGCATCCTACTCAACTGCAGATCGGCCCAGAGACACTCCTCCGACATCGCAGATCTCGTCTCAGATAGGGATCTGGACCTAGCCATTCTAACAGAAACTTGGCTCACTGAAGCCTCTACTCCGATTATGGACATACTAGTCCCCCCCAACTATCAAATCATCAGGTTAGACAGGTCTTCAGACAAGACGGGCGGGGGAATTGCATGCATCTTTAAAAGCAACCTCTCCGTTACTAAAGTCACCTCCCCCTCCCTCTCCTCCTGTGAACTCCTCTGCCTCGACATTACCAGCGAGGCCAAACAAGTTTGTGCTCTACATCTCATCTATCACCCGCCTGGTGACAATCTCATATTCACCCAACAACTCATGGACATGATCACTTCCAATGCCGGTCGGCAGACCACCCAAGTCTACCTGGGTGACTTCAATCTCCACTGGAACGACCAGAAAGACACAGTGGTAAACAGTCTCAAAACTTTCCTTAATGCACTTGACCTCACCCAAATATGCGATAGACCAACACACGACAAAGGCGCGATACTTGATCTCATCATTGCCAAAGAGAATTCTACACAACTGGAGACGATTCTACCCTGCGACTGGTCAGATCACCACATTATCACCTTCTATATCAATGCAAAAGTTAAACCTAACCCGACTCAACCAATCAAATCCAAAATATGGAAAAGGGACATGAAGAACCTCAATGCCTCTAATCTGCCTCCGCACATCAGCAATCTGCTCCTTCCCCCTTCAGGTGCCGCGGATGTTCAATCACTGACTGACCACTACCTTGAATCTATGAATACATTAGTCAATGAAGTCGCCCCACTGCAACTGAAGAGAGTCTCCACCAAAACTTCCAACCCCTGGTATGACGACAGACTCAATGACGATAGGCGTTCGATGCGAATGGCAGAGCGCACTTGGAGAGCGGACCCCTCAGCACTGCACCTCAAAAGGCTCAAAAACAAGAGAAATGCCTACTTCAGGATAATAAAGCGCACAAAATTGGACTTCTTCAGCCGCCAATTGGACCAAGCAAAAAACAGGCCAAGAAAACTCTTCGAACTAATCAAAACCCAAACAAAAGCACAACCCCTACAATCAAGTAGCACAACAAGCGACACCCCACACTGTGAAGACTTCTCTGCTTTCTTTAAGCTAAAGACTGACAACATAAGAAATAACCTCATCATGGATGTAAGCCGATTCCCCAACCACACAAGAATGGCTAACACTCAACCTAAAAACATGGCTTCCTGGCAGTACTTCGATACCTACTCGGAAGAAACAATACACAAACTGCTCTGCACCTTGAAGCCCTCTAACCACCACACAGACCCTCTACCTGCTAATGCTGTAAAAGACTTCATCCCCCTGCTCCTCCCTCTCCGGACCAAAATCATCAACTGCTCCCTGCAACAAGGCCTCATTCCGGACTCCCTCAAGGTGGGGCAAGTCACTCCTATACTCAAGAAACCTACAGCTGATCCGACTGACCTAAACAATTACCGACCCATCACCAATATTCCCACCCTGGCCAAACTGCTGGAGAAATGTGTCCAACTCCAACTAACAAGACACATTGACCAATTTGACCTCCTCAATTCTCATCAATCAGGATTCAGAGCGAAACATAGCACGGAAACAGCTATGACACACATAATTGATGACGCCCTCCAAATTCTTGACCGCAATGAGTCCTGTCTCCTCATCCTTCTTGACCTCTCATCAGCATTTGACACGGTCAAACATGAGAACCTGCTGGAACTGCTAAGCACTAGAATGGGTCTATCGGGAACGGTTCTCAAATGGTTTTCGTCCTTCCTACACAACCGATCTCAGAAGTTCAAGATCGATAATGTGCTATCTGCACCTGTGCCTGCGGATCTAGGTGTTCCACAAGGATCCTCCCTCTCCCCCACTTTGTTCAACCTCGTCATGGAACCGCTCGCCACCTTGCTCCAAGCTTCTAATGTCCAATTCCATATGTACGCCGACGACACACAACTGTACCTAAAGCTTCAATCTCCGGAAGATATCAAACATCTGAACTCCACGCTTATTAACACTCAATCTTGGCTAGCCGATAATCACCTCAAACTAAATGCTCTGAAAACTGAGTTCCTTCTCATCTCACCCCCGGCGAAAATTTCCACCACCCAAACATGGCTCAACAACCTAACAGCACTTAATGTCCAACCCACCATCGTGGACTCAGCGAAATCTCTAGGCATCACACTGGACGCCAAGCTCAACATGCAGCAACACATCAGCAAAGCCACAAAAGCAGCTAATTTCCAAATAAACACACTGAGGAAAATCAAACCCTTCCTTCCAACTGAAGACTTTCGAACTGCTGTACAAGCGTTAGTCATCCCTCGAATCGACTACGGAATTGTGACCCTCAGTGGACTCCCGCTATCCACAACAGCACCCTTAAGAGCCTCCCTGAACGCTGCCGCAAGACTCATTACTGGCTCAAGAAAACATTCGCATATTTCCCCAGATTTAAAGTCCCTAAAATGGCTGCCGTTTGAAGCCAGAATACAACTAAAAATTGCAGTTATGACACACGCGGCCGTGCACCACAATGGACCCAACTACCTCGCTCAAAAATTGTCCATATCAGGAGGTTCGAGGTCCAATAGAAGCTCAAAAAATCTACTCCTGAAACCCCGTAGATTCAGGAAAGAGAAAACCTACAAGCGCTCCTTCTCAGGAATGGCACCCAGGATCTGGAATGCGCTCCCGCCTGAAACTAGGCGTATCTCCTCCGCTGCACTCTTCAAGAAAGAGGTGAAAACCATCCTTCTGGCCAAGATCTCCTGAACCTTATAGGTAGTGGTTCAGAGACTCTACATTGCCTGGTATCAATGCTCACCTTGTCCTTTGGCATTATACCTCTACCTGATGGTGACACTACTTCGCCTCTTTCGTCCTACCGACCAATATATGAGACACATTGGGTCACAGATTCACCCTCCCGATGCCCTCACTCAGTGCGCTCTCTACACTAAAACACTGTTATAAGCTTGCCACACACCCAAGGTGTACCTGAACACCTATATAATGTGATCCATGACTTGTGCAGTTTTATTACCTGTTCACCTGACTGTATATTGATTTGTTTATGTATGTTGTTTTATTATTATCCTTCATGTTAGTGACTACTACATTGCTCCCATTACCACTGTTCTTTCCTACTGCCCCTACCCTGCCATTGTGAAGCGCTCTGATATCTGTAAGGATCTTGTTCGCGCTATATGAAACTTTGAATAAAATAAAATAAAAAATAAATATATATATATATATATATATATATATATATATATATATATATATATATATATATATATATATATATATATATATATATTCACTGAAAAAACCATAGGTTTTAAGCCTTATATAGTTAGTAATTAGCATTTAAAAAACCTTTGAAATTCACTGAAAAAACCATAGGTTTTAGGCCTTATATAGTTAGGAATTAGCATTAGACATGGTCAGTGACATCACTGATGACATCACTGATGACATCTCAAATGACATCACTGATGACTTCACTGATGACATCTCATTTAACATCAATGATCACACCACTGATGATATACTTCATGTGATAATACAATGCACCTCCTTACACTCTAATATAACCTCTGTTACACCTAGTGTAAAATACAGAGTATCATTATTGAAACTATTGACACATGAATACCATTTACTACATACGTACTCACTGATTCCTACGTCTACACACACATTCATTCATTCACCCATAAGATCACTCGTACATACAGTCACTCATCATTACAACACTATCATATGCACTCATACACCTATGCAGACACTCACACACTGCCACTCATCCATGGAGTTACTCACACACCTAGTCAGTCCTGTAAAGAATCAATCACACTTTGATTTCTTCATCTATACAGTTAAACACAGAACAGCTCACATTTTCACAGATATACTAACACATACTTACTCACTTATACAATCAAATCCTTAATCCATACTCTTATACATCCACTCATTCTTCAATATGTAAAACATAGTTAAACTTTACAAAAACACACAGACACTGGATGATGTCATCAGTGATGTCATCAGTGATGTAATTTGAGATGTCATCAGTGATGTCATCAGTGATGTCACTGACCATGTCATGAATGATGTAATATGTGACATCATCAGCATTGGATTGCGGATGCGCGAAATATATAGTTAGTGCAACTAACTATATGTGGAATTTCATTGGTTTTATATCAATGAAATGTCCAGCTAACTATATAGGAGGAATTTCAATGGTTTTTTATATGTTAATTCCTAACTATATAAGGCCTGAAACCTATGTTTTTTTTCAGTGAATTTTGAAGGTTTTTTAAATGCTAATTCCTAACTATATAAGGCCTAAAACCTATGGTTTTTTCAGTGAATATATATATATATATATATATATATATATATATATATATATCTATATATATTACGTACTAGCGGCCGCCAGTAGGTAGTTATAGTTAGGACCTAGTTTCCATAGGAAATCCTCAACATTCTATTTGGATTAACTTTGGCCCTGGTGGATGAATCTTTGCGAATTTCTCAAAGAAGATGGCTCAGTCCGCTGCGCTCCTTCCCTGAAAGTTTGGGGGGGGATTCGTCAAGTGGGGGCTGAGATAAAAGGGGGTCCCAAAACGTGTTTTCTCCATGTTATTTTCCATAGGACGTTTAGACACGGCTACAGGTCGAACGGCTGAATGGATTTATAAGAAATTTGGCAAAACTGTAGAGTCCAGGTCGCAGATTACGCTTTTTTTGGAATGGTGTAAATCCGTTCAGTAGTTGCTGAGAAAATTAAAGTTAAAGTGAATTATATATCTATACGCGCGCACGGTTGCGCGCACTCAAGCGGCTGCGCGTGAGAGGAATTTTTTTTTTGCTGCGTGACGTCTGTTAACGTTCGATTCGAAGGAAATCAGAAAGTGTTGACCGCCATTTTGTCACTGTGAGTAAATATATTGTTCATTTCAAAGCGTTGGAACATGGAAAGGGGAGAAGGTAGAGATTGTCTTGCTGCGTAGGTTTTCTCAGGGTGTGCAGTAAGGCCCTTAAACGCGAAAATATATATATTTTTCTAAAAAAAAGGTGTGGGGTGCGCGCACCCGGTCCCGCGCACACCTATTTACAAGAGTGTGAAAATGGAGATAAATCAGAAGTTTGAGTGCTTAGATATAAGGTGGCTCTGAAAAGAGCCCTTGTGTTAATTGAGTTTTTTCTGCATTTATAAGTAAGTACCGATGCATAGCTTGATGTTGCAGAGGAAGATTCTGTTTCCCTCATCCGTGAAATGAACACCGTCTCTCCTATAGACGTCTTGCATGTGGTAACGCAAGTTGTTGTGGTAAATAGAACCCATGCTATAATCTCTGAGGAAAGCAGAAACAGATTTATTTACATGTCTCCTTGCTTTCTCAATTTGTGCACAATGTTGATTGGACCAATTCCATTTCTGTCTTTGGCATATATTGGAATATACCAAGGCAGTTCGAGGAAAAAGTGTCATCAATTGTCGAAAGGTGTCTTTTAGAAGCATTTCCAGACCTACCCCAGTCAATGTGCCTAGATCGTTCCCACCACAGTGCACAATTATAAGGTCTGGTTCTGGGAGATGCATAAACGTTTTCACCAATTGTATCAATTGGTGACATTTCAATCCTCTTTGGCCAATCCATGTTATCTGCACATTTGGTAAATCAAGGTTGGAAATTCGTCTGTTTGCTGCATATTTTCCACTCCAATGAATATAGCTGTGTCCTAAAAGCCAAACCTTCATTTTCAAGGGATATGCAGTCGTACTCCGATGGGTTCTGGAAGTGGAATGGTAGTTAGAAGCTGAAAGTCAGGATAAAAAAAAGGATGAGGCTTGGTGTGGTTGAAAAAATAAAAATGATTGGTTGATTGTAATACCTGAAGATTGAAGACTATTGTGCATGTTAATGTTTATGTAAAACGAAAAGTACTATTGGGTGTGAAAAAAATGACATGTAACAGAGCTGTGGATAGGCAGGTGTTTCTGGAGGAAAAACAGTCTTCTTAGTTTGCTGTAGAACGTTGAGATATGAACTTTTGACCTGTGCCTTCAGCCAGGTGCAGAATGAGGTGTTACCATGGAAACAGCCAGAGATGGCAGTGGGTGATGAGTGACTTTTATGTGACATTAAAAATATTGTGAGGGAGAACCAACTGAAATGTAAATTTGATTTCAAAATTTTGCGGGACGAAATATGATTGGCTGAAGAGACATATATGAGTCTGTATTGACTGGATATCTGTGCCATTGAATTTTGGTTGCAGTGATAGAAGCATAATTGAGAGTTCCGTCAAACGAATATCTGTTTTGTGACTGTCACTGTTGTACATCGTACAAAGCATTGGTAAAGGTAAGTCTGTAATTGTTTGTTTTGTCATCTACTGTAAAATATGGTTTAGTCACAAACATTGATTGATTTTCCTCATAGTCTGAAACTAAACTAATTTTTGGCTGTCATAATGTGTTGTATTTCTAAAACTATTTTTCCATTTAAATGTGAAATATGAAGTATAAAATATGTTTAATATAGAGAGTATTTATTTGTGAGATTTTGAAGCCTTTATATATAATGAGAGAAGTTGTTTATGAAGTGAAAAAATGATATTAGCAGAGAGACATATAATGCAGATAGAGAGAGAAATGGTAAATTACATGTGATACCGTCGTCAAAAAATGCTAATGGTTAATGAATTCGTAAACTTTCTGTCAGACGACAAAATTACAGTGCGGTTTCTGGACGCGGCCTGCATTGGTGGGCGTAGGGTGAGAGGGGCAGGTGGTTGAGTGAAATAAAATGAAAAGTTGGTATATTACATGTGATACCGTCTTGAAAAAGTGGTAATGCTTAATGAATTCCTAAAGTTTCTGTCAGACGACAAAATTACAGTGTGGTTTGTGGAGGTGGCCTGCACTGGTGGGGGTGGGGTGAGAGGGAGGGGGGAGGGGGCCAAAGTGGTAATGATTAAGGTATTCATAAAGTTTCTGTTAGACGACAAAATTATAGTGCGGTTTCAGGCCACGGCCTGCATTGGTGGGCGTAGGGTGAGAAGGGCAGGTGGTCGAGTGAAATAAAATGAAAAGTTGGTACATTACATGTGATACCGTCTTGAAAAAGTGGTAATGCTTAATGAATTCTTAAACTTTCTGACAGACGACAAAATTACACTGTGGTTTGTGGCCCTGGCTTGCACTGGTGGGGTGAGAGGGGGAGGTGGTCGAGTAAAATAAAATGAAAAGTTCTGACCATGAGGTTGTACACAGATTTGTGCAGTAAATGTGTTCGTAAATTGAGGTACCAAAAGGAGTATAAAAATATCTCTCTCACTCCTGCTGTTTGACTGCATCTTCATCTCCCTTCTGTTTTCCGTCTCCGTTGCCCTGTGTTATCTTATTGTGTGTGTGTCTGTCTGTGTCTGCCTTCAGTCCGGGCTGAGGAACTTTGCTGTGGAGGCACACACAGATAGTCCCATCAAAGTAGTTGGAACGTTTTCTAAAAAATATTTATATAATTGAAATGCTTTTTTGAAGCGCTAGTGAATTTTTTCTTTCACAATTACCGCTCGGTTGCTTCCATAGAGTAGAGGGTGTGTGGTATTTCACTACTTAGTGCCTCTGCATCTGCACTCTGTTCTCTGGTGGCTGGCGGAGAAGTGTTTGTTATTGTGGAGATGAAAGCGTGATAAGGAGTGAAATACGACATAGCGTCTGGTCTGTAGAAGCGGGGGAGCAGTAATTAAGTCTGAGTCAAGCAGAACTGCGGCGGTGCTTGGTAACAGTAATAAATTATTTTTTTACAGAGGTACAACTGTCTGCATGGTGCGCGACCTACTAAGAAAGGGTTCACGGGCCGTTATAGTCCTGCGGGTTCTAGTATGAGTAAGTGAGGTCGACAAAAGAAAATATTAAGTTAGTACAGCTGAAGTTACGTGGAACACATGAATACTGTTTCAGTATACTATCATTTTAGTTGAGATTATGGATTAAAAGAGAGAATGTGTATATTTGAAATGTTTATTCAGAAATTCACTGTTTTCAAGGCAAGTCCCTTATCTAATACGAGTACAGACATTGCAAAAAACAAAGTAATCTGTATAGTCACTAGTACATAGAATACAAGCGGTATAGTTGATTAAAAATGAATATGGTTTAGCAAAATTAATTGTACACTCTTATGAGGAAGAATATCATATTTTAATGAATGGAAGAAGGTCTCTGGCCTTTCAGTTTAGGAACAATACATGAAAATGCTAGTGGTTAGACATCATCTCTTTATCAATCAGCTCTCTGCATGCGAAGCACTATCAAGTTTGTGTTATGCTATTGTGTAAGGGAAAAAAAACGTGCCAAAAGCGACAAAATGGCGAGAGGTGCATGTATGTAATCTGTTGGATCGTTCGCAAATCAGTGTTTAGAAGAACTACTGTATTGAGATATCTTTTGAAGGTTGCAGTATTGCATTTGAAATACTGTACAAAAAACAATGGAAATATTATTGAAAGAACATATTTTTCTGTTATGTATTAAAAAATATTTTAGTTTATGGAAAATTAAAGGAGCAGAGGTGTGTGAGGCGGAAATAAGCAGTTCAAAGGCGAAATGGCGTTTACAGTTATAAAAAACTCATTCTATATTTACACATTAATCAGGGCACATGTAGCATATATTAGCGAGGTTTGCTTGGAGTACGTTTGAAATACATAAGATAAGATATGCAATAGAATTGTTGAGATTAGAGTTTAATAAAAAATAAAGTTCAAAATCGAGTAGCTGAAGAAAAAAATTTAGTCCACATAAAAGACCAAAATTTAACCAGCAGGAAATCATAATGTCCACTGTTAGTAAAGCCAATAGGTCTGTTCATGTTAAAAAAATATCCAAGAAAACGTGAAAAAGATAGGGAGGCAAAACGAAATGTGGACGTCAATGGCTTGCATAAGAGTCATCCTACCATTGTGTAGGCAAAGTAGGCAGCAACTGCTTCTAACAGGAAGTCACTGTTATCATCCGAAAACATGTCAGCCATCCAATTGAAAAGAGGAAAGCAGCAATCATGATCTGTTATTACCGGAGCCTCTATTACCATCAGAGGACAGCTCGGTGGGTTTTCAATGTAGCTGTCTGTCAGGAAATATTGCGCCGCTGCGAATATATTCCAATGACCCAGAACTCCTTGTATCGCTGCAAAGGCCATAATCCCTCCGTTGCAACAAAGCTGTTCATGATCAATTTACGGATTCATGAGATGATTGTAATTCACTTCAGGAGGTACCAAGTTGCAGAGACATAAGTCCAGGGCCCACATGAAATCACAGCTCAGGCAATGAAATACAGGCTGTACACAGGTGAAATAGGAATATCAAAATGATAATCGATATGAAGTATTCAAAGTCGAGAGTGCTAAGATGCCGTAGTAGTCAAGCATCCTCTGGCGAAATAGTTCTAAGTGTTCCGGCTCTTTTGCGAAGACAGGAGGGACATCCATTTTGAAATAAACAAGATGGGAACACAAACGTCGCAGCACTGGCAGTTCAACAGGAAGTCCACAGAAATAGGTCGCCGACTATGGAGTGAAGAGTAGCAGAATGACTTGATATAATTTCTGACAGAGTAGTCACTAAACCATTGCTTAGTAGTTATAAAAGAAATAGCCTGTCTTGAAGTGGAGGATGCGTTTAAAATGAAGGGAGTCACTTCAGCAAATTGTAAAGGAAGGTCACTCTTTTATAACGAATGCTGTTGTCTGTGAATATTAGCTAAGTGAAAGATATGTGTGCGAACAGATGCTACGCTAACTTGTTTTTGTGACAATAAGGCTGTTGTTCATGTCTTGTGATTCAAGGCAGGTATTCGCTGCCAGATGGAAACATCAAGGTTCACATGCGTGGGGTAGATAAACTACATTCTTAAAGGGAAGCAAATGCAGAGTGATTTTTACCGCGTAAGCTTTGTCGTTTAAAAAGTCATAGTGATTTTCATTATATGTAAAAAAAATATCACTGATGAAGAATGAAAAAAAAAATCGTCATAATAACAGGCACTGGTGTATTTTTGAAAAGATATGCAACATTACAGGGATTCTACTTAAATAAGTCATGTAATCGAAAGTGCCTGCATGTGGACGACTAAATACATGTTTGAGTAAAGTTATTTGTATAAACATTTAGGGGTAGATTAACATGGTCCGTGTGGCCCTTTTGCTTCACTTGTCATATGTTAACAGTGATGGTAAAGTGGCGTAAAGGGATTGTAAATCTGCCTGACTTTTTTTTGCTGTCTCAAAGGCATTTGTAAGTGAAAGGGAGCGATTTAGTTTTATGACTGTAGGAGGTAGTGAGCCACTGGTGTCCATTTATGTGAAGAAATTTATAGAATATAAAGAGTAAAAAAATGGAAAAGGTACACTAATTAATTTGTGCATTAGTCATGCTGCAGTTGTGGCTTCGGATTCTAAAAAGGGAAAAGTGTTTAGGCGTTTAATATGCAGCTTTGAAAAAAAACGTGTGTATGGTTTAAAAATGAAATGTAAAGGTTTAAAGCAGGAGTTTCCAAAGCGGTCCTGGAGGGCCAGATGCATGGTAGATTAAAAAAATCACTACATGTTTTTCAATGGGGTTATCTAAAAAATATGTTTCTTTATCTACTGTGTAGTTTTTCAGCATGTTGCCTATTCTTTGACTTTTACTATTGCTGTGTCTTCTGCATTTTCCAGGGGCGGCTCTAGGCTCATGGTGGCCCTGGGCAGGGAGCGTAGGTAGGGGGCCCCGTAACAGGGGGTCCGGGTGGGGTTATAAAAAAATAGCCTGTCTTGAAGTGGAGGATGCGTTTAAAATTAAGGGAGTCACTTCAGCAAATTGTAAAGGAAGGTCACTCTTTTATAACGAATGCTGTTGTCTGTGAATATTAGCTAAGTGAAAGATCTGTGTGCGAACAGATGCTACGCTAACTTGTTTTTGTGACAATAAGGCTGTTGTTCATGTCTTGTGATTTAAGGCCGGTATTCGCTGCCAGATGGAAACATCAAGGTTCACATGCGTGGGGTAGATAAACTACATTCTTAAAGGGAAGCAAATGCAGAGTGATTTTTACCGCGTAAGCTTTGTCGTTTAAAAAGTCATAGTGATTTTCATTATATGTAAAAAAAATATCACTGATGAAGAATGAAAAAAAATCGTCATAATAACAGGCACTGGTGTATTTTTGAAAAGATATGCAACATTACAGGGATTCTACTTAAATAAGTCATGTAATTGAAAGTGCCTGCATGTGGACGACTAAATACATGTTTGAGTAAAGTTATTTGTATAAACATTTAGGGGTAGATTAACATGGTCCGTGTGGCACTTTTGCTTCACTTGTCATATGTTAACAGTGATGGTAAAGTGGCGTAAAGGGATTGTAAATCTGCCCGACTTTTTTTTGCCGTCTCAAAGGCATTTGTAAGTGAAAGGGAGCGATTTAGTTTTATGACTGTAGGAGGTAATGAGCCGCTGGTGTCCATTTATGTGAAGAAATTTATAGAATATAAAGAGTAAAAAAATGGAAAAGGTACACTAATTAATTTGTGCATTAGTCATGTTGCAGTTGTGGCTTCGGATTCTAAAAAGGGAAAAGTGTTTAGGCGTTTAATATGCAGCTTTGAAAAAAAACGTGTGTATGGTTTAAAAATGAAATGTAAAGGTTTAAAGCAGGAGTTTCCAAAGCGGTCCTGGAGGGCCAGATGCATGGTAGATTAAAAAAATCACTACATGTTTTTCAATGGGGTTATCTAAAAAATATGTTTCTTTATCTACTGTGTAGTTTTTCAGCATGTTGCCTATTCTCTGACTTTTACTATTGCTGTGTCTTCTGCATTTTCCAGGGGCGGCTCTAGGCTCATGGTGGCCCTGGGCAGGGAGCGTAGGTAGGGGGCCCCGTAACAGGGGGTCCGGGTGGGGTGGAGTGCGGAGCCCAGTGAAGAGGGGGGAGGGTCAGGGTGTTTGGAAGTGGAACAGAGCCAGAGGACGCCAAATTCCTGGCATGGGCCGCCACGCAAATATGTATCTATTGTCAGAGGATTATTATATTAAGGATATATATTGGCATGGTGGCCCCTGGGGTTTGGTGGTCCAGTGCAGGTGTACAGCTTGCATATGCCTAAGGCCAGCCCTGCATTTTCTGTGTATGCAGTTGTTCTCCGTTACATGAGTTTTTAAAAAACGTGTGTGTGGTGTGAAAATGAAATGTAAAGGTTTAAAGCAGGAGTTTCCAAAGCGGTCCTGGAGGGCCAGATGCATGGCACATTAAAAAAATTACTACATGTTTTTCAATGAGGTTATCTTAAAAATATGTTTCTTTATCTACTGTGCAGTTTTTCTGCATGTTGCCTATTCTTTGATTTTTACTGTTGCTTTGTCTTATACATTTTCCAGGGGCGGCTGTAGGCTCATGACAGCCCTGGGCAGGGAGCGTAGGTAGGGGGCTCTGTAACAGGGGGTTCGGGCGGGGTGGAGTGTGGAGCCTAGTGAAGAGGGGGGGGGGATCAAGGTGTTTGGAAGTGGAACAGAGCCAGAGCACGCCAAATTCCTGGCATGGGCCGCCACGCAAATATGTATCCATCCTCAGAGGATTATCATATTAAGGATATATATTAACATGGTGGCCCCTGGGGTTTGGTGGTCCTGTGCAGGTGTACTGCTTGCATATGCCTATGGCCGGCCCTGTATTTTCTGTTTATGCACTTGTTCTCCGTCACATGGGCTTTTAGTTATGAAAGGCCTTGTGTCGCTGGTGCATCAGTTTTAACATGGGAAAAAGTGACATATCTGTGGCGCAACGCTTTCATAAATGAGACATTTTGTATCTTATTCTAATGATAGAGAATCTTGGGGAATTTATCTGTTATGCTTGTTCTTTGCTATAATGGCTGTATGTTGTGTAAGAAATAAGTCTGTAATAAGTTAGTTAAATTGTATTATTTTCTTTTTTATAGTGTTTGGTGCTGAAAAGCAACAACCTGCCTTCTGAATTACACAATTTGAGGAATTATATTCTTTTTTTCAGGTGAGTTGGTATTTTTGCATAGGCAATTTTTTTGGGTGCACATGAAAATAATAAAGAAGATTTTTTAAAATGTTTGTAAAATTTCATTTTGGAACATGAATTTATCTTGAATTTTTCACATGGGTTGTATCTGCTTATACTAGATATGTATTTTGAGATATTCTCCACTGACAGTTGAAATTATCTTTTAATGGGCTTGGTGCATGTGTTCTTTTTGATGGAGTTCAGATTTACGGATCATTGGAGTATAATTCTTTCAGGTTTCCATTACTTAATTCTTGTGAAGTGCTTATTATTTTTGAAATCTTGTTGCATTATGTTTGGCAGTCTTTCTCCTTTATTTACAGAGAGGTATTATGATATGGTTCTAGGTGTGATGGGCATCTTTCCTGCATATCTGTGATTATACTATGTATAGGCACTGTTTTACATATTAATGTAGAGCTTTATTATGAGGTGGTTCTTCATGGTTAGTATGACATTTTGTATATGCTATGACATTTACATGGTGAGTATGCTGTGGAAACATAAAAGGAACTGTCTCTGTAGTAGTAATCTGTTAAGTGAATGTTATGGTTTGTATAGTGTGAGCCTTCTCTTTAGAGTGCATATAGTTTACATAGCACTTTGTACTGGTGAACTCAAAAAATGGGTCTCTAAAAATTAATTGTACAGTTAATCAATATTTGTGATATCTAGAAAATCTAAAAAGGAATTTTACAGTAAAATGTGTTTTAACAACAGTAATTATTTAATGGAAAAAAAAAGATCAGTGTTAATGTTTAGGGTTATACTGCCAATTTCTTTTCAAAACAAGAAGATCGGTGGTATCTTAAAATATATAGAGTTAATAAGTTAGAAATTATAAAAATATATGTAGTTAAAAAATTAGTAAAGGTACTTTTAAGTTATACATTTATGAAAAAAGATATAATTTAGTCTCTATATTTTTTTAAAAGGATACAGAAGAATAAACTGAGTCTAGTTATGGAAAATTCCTCAGAAGAGAAACAAATTCATTTTGAAATCATTAAAGAAGTGATGGAGGAAATTTTAGACGCGGTCTTTGAAGAGGAAATAGATGAAAATTATGATTTTCTGGACATTTCTTTAGACTCAGCTTACTTAGAGATGGTACAAGGAGATGAGGACTTTGGACTTCAAGAAGAAGTCCCTGATGATGTAATGCTGGACGTTCTACTAAATTATGAACTTTTGAATAAATAAAACAAATTTTGGGGCATATTACCAACAACTAGCAATAATTTTTGTCTCTAACTTGTTTAGAGACAAAAATTATCGCCGCACATCGGCGATTTTTATCGCAGATAAACCTTGCTATTAGCAAGGTTTATCGCAAATGCGATAAAAAACGGCCGAAATGCATGAATATCGCTGAAAAGTCAGCGATATTCATGCATTATCGAGCAAATGCTCTTAGCCATGTTATCCACCTCCCATTGGATAACATGGCTAAGAACTGCTCAGGGCAGGTGTTAGCTTTTGGAGATATTCGCGCTTAGCGCGAATATCTCCAAAAGTTGGTAATAGGAGATAGCAATGTTAGGGACAGTTTCGAGTCGCTAACATCTTGGCATGCCCACTTTGCATGTCATTAGTGATAAATATCCCTGACATGCAAAGCGGGGCCCAAGTTGGTCGCTATCTCCTATTAGCTGTCACTAACTGGTGTTAGCGACAGCTTGGTAATAGGGAGATAATTTTATCTCTGCTTTTTTGGCTTTTAAAGCCAAAAAAGCGGAGATAAACCCCCTTGATAATATGCCCCTTTGATAGTAAAGCATTCTTGAAGACAGTTTTCTTGTCCTATTCGTCGATGATCTGCTTTATGAGAGTGATAAGACATGTTCTCATGAAGTGTAAAAGAGATTGTAGTAAAAAAGATTAAAACATCTACGATGACCGATAGTTCTTGAAAAAAGTGTACTGTTTGTATGCTTTAAAAATTAGAATTAAAAACTGTCTATAATGTTAAAACAGATATGGAGTGTGATAAATTTAGAACCAACATTCACTACAGGATTTCCTACTCTGTTCAGAGACTTTCTGTTATTCTCTTTATTCTACTTAGAAAATGAATCTGTGGTTTTAATTTGTACGTTATATGCTAATAGTCAACTATAATATTTGTTATGTTTGTGTTTTACAGATGGACAATTTCATCAAAATCTTAAATTAAGATGCCGACCAGAACTGAAAAAAGAAAGCTCTATAAACGGACTTACAATTTGAAGAAGAAAGGAATTAAAGAATTATCAAAAGAACAAAGGACGGATAAAAAGAAGAGTGCTCCTGGTAAGCAAACCAAAAAGTTTTTGAAAGCAATATGTGGAAGGAAAAATGTTAGTATTGAAGTCCACAAGGAAAAAAGTATACCTGTATCGAGAAGGAGACATGGAACCAAAGATAAAAATGTTTCTGGAATCAGCAGACAGGAAAATGTATACAGTAAAACTCGGACAAATCAATTTAGCCAAATCAGGAAGCGTATGTTTTTCAACAGAGTAGTTTCGAATTTATTACAAAAGGAGAAAGTTTCTAAAAGAAGATCTGCTTTTCTTAAGAAGAAACAATATATAGAGGGTATTGTTGAGCGCGCGTTTGAGACAAGAAGAAAATGATTTATTTTAGTACTTAATAGAATAAATACTCTAAATAAGGCAATACGAGTTTTAAAAGCTAAAAGTAATTGGAAGAGACACATAAATAGGAGTATTTTTGTAAAGTGTTTTCTGGGAAGTGGATGAATACTTCAACTTCTGAGCCATTTTTTAATGAAGAGAGTTACTTTCAAAGTAACTATTTGTTGCATGCAGTTGACACCAGTGGTCGAGCATATGAGGTGAAGGATGGTTGTGTAATTGAGAAAGAGAAAATTGTGGTTAGAAATTCAGAAGAGGTGTTGGCTGGAGAAGCTTTAGAGGGACGTCCTAATGTTCCTGTTTACAGCTGGAATTGTAGTAGCATTTGTAGTGTACGACAGGATTCAATTGATTTTATTCGCAATTTCTTACGTAAGTACACTAAAGAGAGTCTTAAAAAAATTGTAATGTTGCAAGAATTAGATCATTGCAGAGTGCGAGAAAAAATAGGTCTGCAAGGTCATTCTCTGGCTTGTCTTTCTAAAAAAATATACCAGAGTGTGTTTCATCACTTCAGGATGTTAGCAGTGCATCATACTAAAATGAGAAAATTTGTGAGAAAGTTGTATTATGCAAAAAGTCCAGCACTTAAACTTAAACAGTTAAATAGTGCTCTTTTGCATGGATGTGAATTAGATGTTAAGAAGATTTGTGCAGAAATTGAGGTAAGTTATTTTGGTCCAGAGGAAGATAATGCAGAAACTGATATAATTATAGAAGGAAATGTGTTAGAAAATGTTGGACATGTTAATATTGAAAATTTTGAACAGGAAATAATAAAGTTTAAGGTAATTGCAGGTGAGAAACCAAATTTTTCTTGTGTCTGTTGTCGACGCATTCATTACAAAAGTCAAACTAGGTTAGTTGATTTATATCTAAAAAGTGAAGATGAAAGTAATGGTCAATGGAAAGATTTTGCAACTTATTTGTTGGTGGAAAACTATTTGGATTTGGGTTTTGAGCAACGTATTTGTAAATATTGTTATAATAAATTAAATGAAAATAAAATGCCTGCTAGAGCTGTTCATAATAATCTAGAGTTGATAAATATTCCATCAGAATTGATGGATTTAAATACTTATGAGACTATTCTGATTTAATGTGTACATCCTTTTCAGGCTATTGTTCGTATGGAGCCTAAGACTGGTAAATTAAATCCTTCAGATTTACAAAGAGGATTAAAGGGTAGAGTTGTATATTTGCCACTTGATTTAAAAAAAAAATATGGAAACAATTGGTGTTGAAAATGTAGAAGATGAACCTCTAGTTATTCTTGTTAATGGTGTACCTACAAAGAGTAAGAAAATCTGGCAAGATTTAGTGGATGTTAGAAAAGTCAAAAAGACAACGTTGTATTTAGTCCAAAACAATAAGTACTATAAAGATGTATACATAGAAGAAGAAGATGTAAGTGAAGAAGAGGACAGTGATTTGTCTATTGGACAAATTGAAAAAGTTGACGTATCCAGAAGTGAAGAAATTTATGAACATTACAGTGTTAATCCACTGCATTCCAAAGAAGCAATAGGGAATGCTATTGAATTATTTCAGATGAAAAAGGCGAAAGGAAATCCTATTAGTGTGTGGGAAGAAAGTTTAGAAGGTCATTGTTTTCCACAGTTATTCCCTACAGGTGAAGGTACACAATATGATGATCGACCTATGCAGATTCCTGCATCTGAATACCGGACAACAAGATTATATGCAGAAGATCCGAGGTTTCGCCAATGCATTCCATATTTGTTTCATCTTCTGTTTGAGAGTGACTTATCTGGTCTGTCTTATGCAGTAAACCATATCTTAAAAAGTGGAGTTCATCTGCAAAATATTTCAGCAAAGGAATTTATGGATAAAGTGCAACAGAAAGATAGTGTTTTGGATTCACACCTAATTAATTTAATGGCTTGTCAGCGTGGTACTAATGAGTATTGGTACCGTCATCATGGAGATTTGAAGTGCATGCTTAGAAACTTAGGAGCATCAACATGGTTTTTAACTCTAAGCTGTGCAGAGTATGCTTGGGAAGATTTACTTGAATTTCTTCGGGAGGTGAATGCAAACATAGAAAATATAAACTACAAGACACCTGGAGAACTGTGTTCATTAGATCCAGTTAATGTTTGCAGATATTTTAATCATAGATTTGAAGCTATGATGTCTTTCATTACAAACAAGAAAAATCTGCCTCTTGGTGAAGTACTGGATATCTTTTGGAGAAAAGAATATCAAGCAAGAGGTGCTGCTCATATTCATATGCTGTTATGGATCAAGGATGCTCCTAAATTTGGAACAGACTCGGATGAGACTGTACTGTCTTTTATTGAACAATATGCCACTTGTGACATACCTAATAGTACAACTGATAAGGACTTAAGAGGAAAAGTGTTACGTTTTCAAAGTCATCGTTGTGGAAAATATTGTCGGCGAAAATTCAAATCAAAGAGCAAATTCTACACCAAATGTCGTTTTGGATTTGCACGACCGGTACTTTCAAAAGGAAGAGTCAACAATTTGATGTCATGTTTGCGACATAATATCAGAAGAAGTTCACCTAAAAATACGTACAATTTAAGAAGAGCTGAAGAATCCAAATATATAAATGACTATAACCCAGTCATTTTATCCATGTGGAATGTTAACATGGACATACAATATATTGCAGAAAACTCTATTGCTGTGGTTCGATATGTAACGTCTTACATCACGAAATCTGAAAAGACGGAACTGAAGGAGATGTGGGAAAACATTTCTCATGAAAAGAGCCTAAGCAAGAAATTGTATACGTACAGTTTGAAGATGTTGTCTCATCGAGAAATTGGAGCATATGAATGTTGTGACCGATTATCATCAGCAAGTCTTTATGCTAAATCAAGGACTATTCTCTGGGTGAGTTTGGGTCTTGCAGAAACACGAAACCGTGTTCTGAAACCTGTGCAAGAAATTGAATATTTAGCCCAGAAAGAACCAAACAGTACAGACATTCTGAAAAAAAATATGTTGGATACATACTATCCAAATAGAAGTACTCTGCTTGAAAACATTTGTCTGTATGAAATACTTCAAAACTACACTTTTAAAAGGAATGTTACAGAGAACATTGATAGAGGTGTACACGCTGTAATTGGACATAAAGGATGTCTGGTGAAACAAAGAAAAGGACACTTGAATAATCATCGGAAACTGAGTTGCGAAACACCTGACAAAAGAGAATTTTACTATTTTGCTCTTTTGCAACTCTTTAAACCATGGCGTAGAGAAGAGGAACTACGTGGCGACTTTGATAGTTATGAAGATTCATTCAACGCATCTAAAAGTAGTATTGAATGTTCTGTTTTTAGTAATTATCTCCAAATGTTGAATGATGAAATAGAGCAAGAAGCGACAATTGCAGCGGAGATTGCTAGAGATAGTTCACAAGGTAGTCAAAGTTCGGCTTCATTAAGTCAAGATCCACTGGGACAACCAATTATCCAAAATGAAGCAGCCACCGCCATGGATGAGGTGGAAAGAGCAATGCAGCAAGGTCAAGAGGAAGTAATCAACTTAGAAGAATTAAAGAAGCAACTTAATCTTGAGCAAAGACAGATATATGATGAAGTGACAGAGCACATTGAGCATGGCTTTTGTCATGAGAGAAAAGATTGCTCATGTATGTCATTTGAACCTATTCGACTATATGTAAGTGGAGAAGCTGGAACTGGTAAAAGTTTCCTAATTAAAGGAATTACTACATATTTACAGCAAAGAACTCAGTCAACACTGTCTTGTGTTGTTACTGCTCCAACTGGATTGGCAGCACATAATATTAAAGGTATTACTTTACATCGTTTACTGATGCTACCAGTTGAACATGAAAATAAATTACAATATCACAAGCTATCTGGAGAAGCTTGTTTTGAAGTTTCTAGAGTCCTTAAAAAAAGAAACTTCTTATTATTGATAAAGTAAGCATGGTTTCCAATTTAATGCTTGCTTTTGTGCATTTAAGAATGCAACAGATACTTAAGACAGAGTATGATGTGTTATTTGGAGGTAAACATGTCATAGTTTTTCGAGATCTACTGCAGCTAACTCCTGTGAAAGGACAACCTGTATTTGAAACTGTTACGCATGAGGAGACCAGAAAGTGCCTGGGCAGTATTGGAAATGTTAATATATGGTCACATTTCAAATATACTGAACTGATTCAAAATATGCGACAGGCAAAGGATACTAAATATGGAAATATTCTTCAAGATATTAGGATTGGAAAATTAACTGAAGATGCGAAACACATTCTACGAACACGATTACTTTCCAAGCTGTTTCCTAATGAAGATAATGTACCTGAGAAAATATATAGTAAAGAGGTAGCAGATAAGTCAGTGATATGCTTGATGCCAACTCTGAAAGAATGTTCAGTTTTTAATGAGAAAATGTTGAATTTAGAAAATCAAGAAATTAAGAAACTGGAAGCTAAAGATAGAATAGAGCATGAAGGTAGTACTATTGTTTTGTCTGAAAAGTTGAAGTTAAAATTGGATTCTCTTCAAAAAACTATATCTAAAACTGCTGGTTTAGAGAAAAATCTGTAAGTATGTTTAAATTGTCAGATAATTTTAAGGAGAAATTTACATGTAGAAAGAGGATTGGTAAATGAAGCAATGGGTAATGTTGTTGGTTTTGTCAATTATACAAATAGAAATGAGACTGATTTTTTAAGAATAAAATTTGATGGAATTGAGGAAGTTCAACAAATTAGTCGCTGTTCAACTCGTTTTTTGCTTGTGAAAGACTTATATGTCCGTCGGAAGCAATTTCCAATTTGTTTTGCATATGCAGTGACTATTCACAAATCTCAAGGTTTAAGTGTAGATTGTGCTTTGGTAAATATTGGAAGCACTGTATTCAAAGAGGGTATGGCGTATGTTGCTTTATCGCGAGTTAGAACTTTATGTGGACTTTATCTAATTGATTAT
This sequence comes from Lissotriton vulgaris, assembly GCF_964263255.1. NCBI lineage: Eukaryota > Metazoa > Chordata > Amphibia > Caudata > Salamandridae > Lissotriton > Lissotriton vulgaris. The sequence goes on along the minus strand of NC_141687.1, from coordinate 2,053,808,117 downwards.
GATGAGACAAAGATTAGTGCAGATTTAAATTGTGCGAAGGAGTATAATAGGTTAAGAAGAGAATATGCTCCAAGTTTACCTCCATATCCTTTAATTGAAAGGCGTATGGTTGATCAGAAAAGGAAAAATGAGGAGAAATGTGCTGAAGTAGTCGAGAAACGACGAAAAAAAGATGTAGCTGTTGTTGGTAGGCGTAAGAAAATGGTTAGTATTGAAGAGATTGTTGGATTTAAGTTTGAAAACAGGTCTGGTGTCAACTGCTATGCAAATGTAGTAGTTAATGTTGTTTTTTTCTGAAAAATGTTAAGGAACAGATTGTAGAAAATCAGGAGCAAAAATTTAGCTATTCCTTAAATTCGAAAAATGTAGTAGTGGTGATAGTGAAGTAGCAAGTGTTTCAGAACTAAGGAATGTTTTAGACATATGTGCAAGAGTAAATCAATTTTCTCACAATATTCAGCAAGATTGTCAGGAATTTATTATATATATGTTTACAGTTTTGGAAGATGAAGGTGTAGATATTGATAGTATTTTTGGCCTTTCTTATAAATGGGAACATAAGTGTGATAATTGCTCATTTTCAAGTAGTACTGATATACACAGTGAAAGATTTATATATTTAACATTACCAGACTGTAAAGAAGTGTCTTTTAATAAACTAGTTAAAGATGCGCATCAGAACATGGTCTGTTCTCAATGTAAGTCTGAAATGTTATCAACTTTATTTATCCATAGATATGGACAATATGTAATATTAATGTTTCAACGATGCAGAGCTGATGGGAGTAAATTGTCAACTTTAATTAAAAATGTTATGGCTTCTCAAGTATCTATTTCTAGAAGAACATTTGTAACTGTAGCCATTATTTTTCATGAAGGGCCTTCCACATCATCAGGACATTATACAGCTTATTTGAAGTGTGCAAGTGGCTGGACGCTTTGCAATGATAGCCAATTGACTTATAGGAACCGTTTGCCTTTTGCCTTAACTAACTCCTATCTGCTATTTTTGGAACCCAAATTTCAGTAGAATGACTTGCTGTAGGAAGATTAATACTGTAAAGATATGAAACTTTCTTGTTTACAAATATCATGTGACTGGGGTGTACAAATCTATAAATGAAATTTGTGTTTGGCATAGTGATAACATCAGGTACAAATTTACTTAATGTTTGATGGTATAAAACATGTTACAAATTTTAACTGTAAAGGTTCACAAAAGAATAGATAAGACTAAGATTAAGAAATTTCAGAAAAAAACTACTTAACTCATAGTATTTGGCCACGTGGAAAAATATGAGAGAAGAAAATGAGTACTTTAGATAATTATTTTAGAGCTTATATGGACGCAAGTTTTTGGGAGAGGTATTTAAAAGATAATGAGTTAACTTATACAAATTGGCCACGCGGAAAGGTATGAGAGAAGAAAATGTGTACTTAAGATAGATTTTTATAGGAGATACTTGCACGGGGCTTTGTTGATATATATTGAAAAATAGGTCGTATAGTTTAATTAGTTTGTAACTGTGGAAGATATAGTGTGCTTACTCAAGAAATTGCGAATTTGAGAAAAACATTTAAGACATGTTTTTTTCAGGTATTTATAATATGTATGGAGATTTTGTATGGGTTTTTTAAACACAATCATTTTGATTGTGTTTTTTTTTCCCCGCTGTTATATGATGATTAATATTGAAATCACTGTTTATAGTGAAAATCAATGTATTCTGAGGACAGCAAAAATAAACCATTTAATATGTTGTTTGAGTTATTTTGTTACATTGAATTTAGAAATATGATTTATAACAGATTTTTTTTACTGTCCTCCACAGATATTATATTTATAAGGTAAGTACAACTAATAACATCCGAGAGTTTTCTCTGCCTCTCTCTTATTGACTCCTACTTTTTTTTCTTTTATGAAATGTACATTATAATCTTATTTTTACTTTTCTTCCACAGGTACTACGTTTTTAAAAGAAATTTACTTTACTTTTTTACTATTTTTTAGGTAAGTATATAAAATAAAGAAACTTTTACATCACTGTGTCATTTCTTTGTCTATCCTGGTTAAAGCAATGTCATGTTTAATATATGCACTTCCACATAGGATTGGGTGCATTGTTATAAGGCATGCTTTAAAAGTGATTTAATGAAATGAGCGACATTTCACTGAGTGAGTTCAGCAACACTGATATATGAAAACATTGGTGGGAAATGATATTAAATGTTACATGGTGTTCTTTGCAGGAGTTTAAGTCCTTTGCTGCAGTGGCAATTCTGCCTCAGCATTAGGGGGCCAGGGGGCTGAGTGGTACTTGTATGCTCATGATAGAGCCCCTCCTTCACGAGCCACGGTTGAGATGTGTTCATGATACAGTGGTTCTGTCATGGCTCCGCTTAGTCAATAGAACGTGTCATGGAGGCGCAATATTAGTGCTGCGCAAGCACAGCGGCAAGCCCATGACAAAACTGGTCCGTCCTGAGGACAGCTCAGGCGATGCTCGTGACGGAGCGGCTCTGCCATGAGCATGGAAGGACTTAACAGGTGTTAAAAAAACCTGAGGGGTCTCTTCAAAGAGAGTGTTGGTTGTAATTTAAAGGGCACTTTAAAACACATTGTGGCAGCTTTATGTTGACGTTGCGTCTCTTTGCCCCACAATTTCGTCACTTTATTTAATACAATGACAGTGGAAATAATGTACCATATTTACAACGTTATGGATCTAGAAGATATGTCACATTCTAAAGCCCTGCACCATAAGGAAGTGTTCCTCTGAAGGAATGTGTCTTGAAAGTGGCTGACTGTAATCCATGAGATTTCACTCAGTGACTTTCAGGCCCATGCTGTTTCAAAACTGTGCATGTGCTTGAAGCAGGCGTAGGTATTGACGCAGCATTGTGAATCTAGTGCACTGGTGAGCCTTGCTGGAGCTGCATCACACTTGCGATGCAACTCTAGCAATGTATTACTTTTTCAGCACAGATGTGTTACGCATGTATGCTGTTTTTGTACCATGGTGCGCCACATTTTAAATGTGGCACACCATGGGTGACGGAGCACTAGCATACTGTGGTGCACATTAACTGGTGCATATATGGGTATGAAGTAGTTAACAAAAATCTGCCCCATAGGTTACAAATCTGCGTTTACTAGAGTGTTCGGCCTTTGTAGTGTTATGTTTTTTCTGTTATTCTATGTAGATATGTAATATTGCAAGATTTTTGTCACGAAAAAGAAGCCATGAGTATTGGGTTTGTGAATGATTGCAAGATTCTTAAAATTAAAAAGCAACAACTATGGCATTGTTTAATATAGTATTGTAAATACTTATCTTTAACAATGATGAGAGAGTAAAAAAAGGTTAACCTGATGTTTTAAAAATATTCACAGGCTTCTTTAGAGGAAGTGTTCTATATGATTGTAGCGTGGGTGTTTCACTTTTTTATACCTAACAGAATGCATTCTGTATGCTGTAGCAGGAGGAGTACTACATACTTGAATATTCTTCAGTGCTTATTTTCATTGAGATCGGAGGGGCTGTTCCTGTGCATCCGGAGGACTGCCAAGCCGCTGCAGCAGTGGGAGTGAGGCCTCTCAGAAGGGCGCAGCGCAGCTCCTTTTGATACTCACAATTGCAGATAACAGGGTAGAGATGTCCGTGGAATTTATGGATGGTTAGTCACACTAGAGTGTGCGCGGCGCCCCTAGCACCTCATTACGGCACACAGGGGAGCCGCGTTGCACAGTTTGAGAATCAGAGACTTAGGAGATAAACCTTCATAATAGCAAGGCCTCTAAGCGATAAAAATCGCCGGTGCTCGGCGTTAAAAATATCACCGCTATCGGTGGCATTTTCCACGGTGTTAGTGCTTCAACATCAATGGGAACACATATGTGATAGAAAATCCTGTAACAGCCTGAGTATTTCACATTATCGCGTGAAAACAAAAAGCAAGTAACGGAGGTTTCGGTTGCAATTCATACATCATATTATGAAGGCTATTATCGTCGTTTTATCGGCAGTGTCCTGTGGATGTAATCGACGATAATGTATTACCTGTCCTTCATAATATTCGGAAGAATTGCCGCTTTTTTGCATAATTGTCCTGAAAAAAAGTGTCGATACTTCAGCTTCTGAATAGGGGGCATATTACCAAGCAATTGCCATAATTATCGCTATTGCTTGGTTAGAGACAAACATTTACCGCTGAGCTGCGGCGATTTTTATCGCAAATAAACCTTGGTATTAACAAGGTTTATCGAAAATGCGATAAAAATCGGCTGCAATGCATGAAGATCGCTGAAAAGTAAGGGATATTCATGCATTACCAAGCTAATGCTCCTAGCCATGTTATCCACCTCCCATTTGGATAACATGGCTAAGGACTGCTCAGGGCAGGTGTTAGCTTTTGGAGATATTCGCGCTTAGCGCGAATATCTCCAAAAGTTGGTAATAGGAGATAGCTATGTCAGCGACTGCTTCCAGTCGCTAACATCTTGGTTCGCCCACTTTGCATATCATTAGTGATAAATATCACTGACATGCAAAGTGGGGCCCAAGATGGTCGCTATCTCCTACTAGCTGTCGCTAACTGGTGTTAGCGACAGCTTGGTAATAGGGAGATAATTTTATCTCCGCTTTCTTGGCTTTGAAAGCCAAAAAAGCGGAGATAAAGCCCCTTGATAATATGCTCCTGGACCTCTTTTTGGTACAATGAGTTAGTTCTGAAAACAACTTTTTTTTTTTAAAACAAGTGTTATGTTGTTTTTGATTTTTTAAACTTGCAACGACATTTTCAAGTGTGACACAGGATCAAAATGAAATGAAGAAATGTATCTTTTCTCTGGGCATTTATGACTCCCAATTTTTAGTTTAATAAGAATGAGGGTCTGCTCTCCGTACAGAAGAATTTCTCCACACTCGTTGCATTTCATGTGCACCTTCGCAAGATATGGTCTCAAGTCCATCTCAGCACTCGATGGAGATACAGGTCGTCGACCAGAAGATGTGCTGGCCACTTCTGATGGTAATAGCGTGGCCAGGGCTCTTGTCGATGCCTTTGCATAATCCACAGGGTGCACTTGTTTGACATGCAGCACCATGGTATGTATGGAAAAGGAATATTTTTTTGTTGGATTTCCTCTTGAGAGAACCGATTTGCATATCGTGCAGGTAACTTTTGGCGCATTCACTTTCTTTTGTTCTTCAGGATAAGTGAAAAATTGCCAAATAAAAGATTCCTTTTTTCTTATTAAAGGTAGTCGCTCATTTCCTTCAGATTCGGAAGATGAATGCGGAACGGCAGCCATTTCAGCAAAGTCTTCCGAAAGATGTTGGACGTTGTTCTCTCTTCAGAGTAGAAAAAATAGTGAGGGAAGTGGGTGGAGTGCTCCGTGTAAATTGCAGAATAGAAACTACTAAGAACCAATTGGAAGTGTTGTTTTCAAGTCACATGACTTCACATGCGCGTCTCAGGACGTGTACGCGGTGACAGTATCTGGTCACGTACGTCATTTGGAAGTAGCGGTCTAATTCAGCGAAGTTTTAAAACGTGAAAAGGAGTAAATCAAAACACATCCGGATTTTATATATCTTCTGAGCTCGATTCAAGCATATAATTGTTAAACTATAAAACCTTTTATATTTTTTTTAAAAATATCAAGGTGTGTACATTCGGTCACGCACGAAAGTTTAAAAAGACATTCGGCTCCATTTAATGAAAATTTTCATAATAATAAAAAAGAAGCCTAGGTTCAGTCTCTTTGACGTACTATAAGTTCTTTGATGGGTCTATGAAGAAATTCAATAAGTTCAAATTGCAAAGTTTTCACGAAATATATAGGCGGGTGCGCGCACTCTGTCGATCACGAAAGCCTGGAAAGGCGATATCCATTTTATTAACAAGTGTTGCCGAGAGTGCACGCACCGGGTGGCGCAGGAAAGTTTAGAAAGGCTATTTTTATTTACAGACAAATTTTAATGCGTTCAAAATAAGGCAAGGTACAGACTTTCTAATTCTGTACCGCTTACAAGGAGTCTCTATGCAACTTGAACAGTCAAGAAAACGGCTTGTTTCTGAAAAAAATATTGACAAAAGTATAAGTTGCATTCACAACATACTTCTGAATTAGCATTTTAAAAACCTATGAAATTCACAAAAAAAACATAGGTTTTACACACGTTATAGTTAGGAAGTAGCATTTAAAAAACCTATGAAATTCACTGAAAAAAACATAGGTTTTACACACGTTATAGTTAGGAAGTAGCATTTACAAAACCTATGAAATTCACAAAAAAAACCATAGGTTTTACACACGTTATAGTTAGGAAGTAGCATGTACAAAACCTATGAAATTCACTGAAAAAAACCAAAGGTTTAACACATGTTATAGTTAGCTGGACATTTCACTCATATAAAACCAATGAAATTCCCCCGTTATAGTTACTTCAGCTAACTATAACTCGCTCACCCGCAATGCACTGCTGATGATGTTACATATTACATCACTCATCACATGGTCAGTGACATCACTCTTGACATCACTGATAACATCTAATATGTCACATATGTTGTCTCCAACATATAGGTATAGTATGTCACTGATTCAGGCATGTATGCAATATGTAAAAACTCCTAATGTCCCATATTAACACTTAGACACTAAGACACTCTTGGTAATAATAAAGAAACGATAACCTATATAGATTTAATGTATCAATGATATAGCTACTCATCAACACATTCAGCCACTAAAATAGAAACTGATAGACAGACACAGATATGTATATATTTCAATATTACTCAGTAACCCATGTACTCATTAAGATATATTTAGTCAGTCAGTTATAGAATCTATTTTTCAGCTAAAAAACAACCGGTTATACATTTATATACTACATTTTTGTTCAACCAACTTTCAGATCTACATATATAAAATATATGTAATTTTTAAAACTAACCCATTTAATAGATGATGTCATGAGTGATGTGATGTGTGACATCATCAGCAGTGCATTGCGGGTGCGCGAGTTATAGTTAGCTGAAGTAACTATAACGAGGGAATTTCATTGGTTTTATATGAGTGAAATGTCCAGCTAACTATAACATGTGTCAAACCTATGGTTTTTTCAGTGAATTTCATAGGTTTTGTAAATGCTACTTCCTAACTATAACATGTGTAAAACCTATGGTTTTTTCAGTGAATATATATATATATATATATATATATATTCTGCTCGAATCCTCCACATCGCAAAGGATTACCCACACTCACTGGAGTTCCAATTTCCAAACTTTTGCTTTATTACAACAGACAAAGACAGACGCCCTCGCGTTTCGGCACAAAGCCTTTCTCGATGTCGGTAGCCACCGGACATCGGCATGTTCTTAAACTCATTCCCCACAATCAAGGAAGGACTATTGGTCAGCTGGCATTAACCAGCGCCATCTTAGAGTGGTGTATTATTACTGCTGATGTTGATGTTGTCATCTTTATACATGTTATAAAACTCATTAACCATGTAAACCACTCAATTAGTGCAAGTACATTGGGGTGTGGGATATGTACAATTCATACCTCCTAACATATACAATTTTTGTATACTGGATCAAATCCCTTACTTGTTGTTCAAACACAATTAAGCCGTGGATCGGCTATTATCCTTCCTACGATGTTATTCAAGTCTGTATATCAACCAATAACAATTCCTTAATTCTATACTTTCTATACATTCATATACTTTTTTACCCTGTATATAATTCAAACTATGTTATTTAATCTTTTCATTATTTCATTTTGTCATTTCATTAAACAAGATCATGTTTTTCGTTTAGCGGACACACCTGGTTTTATCTCATCACTCCTAATTCAAATCAAATTTCATCTTTCATGGAGTCATGAGTCTATCAAAACCTAAGAACCAAAGGAAAGGAAAGGAAAGGAAAGGAAAAAGCAGGAGGTAATCCATCCAGAACAACTCTGAAATCTCAATCCTATGTACACATATACAAATATATCCATATATACATGTTACGAGATATAGCAGTTGTGTCTTTGCAATTTCACAAACCGTTTTTAACATTTATGAGCAATATGGACCATCAGGTCTTCGCCACTATTCATACCCCAAGGTGTTTTTGTGTGGAGATCTATAATGTACCTTGATTCGAGTCTGCGAAGTTACTTCAATTTATCCCCTCCTCTGATATTGTCAGGAACTAAATCTAATCCATAACACAACAACTGATTTCAGTCACTATTATGATTTTCTGCAAAGTGTCTAGCGACCGGGTAGGCTTTTTCTACCTTGTCAATTGCTCTCATGTGCTCTAGAATTCTGATTTTAAAAGGGTGCACTGTGCTGCCTATATACTTCAGCCCGCATGGACAGACAAGACAGTACACCACATATGGTGTACTACAAGTAATAAACTTGCTAATTTTCCTGACCATACCTGTATCTTGGATGGTATATGTAAGCGTCCTTTTGCTGTTACAGCACGCTTTGCACTTATGGCAGGGGTAGAAACCCTTCATGCTTCTCAGGGTGTTGCTTTTTAACTGTATTTTTTCCAAGTGGCTTCGTACCAGGTGGTCGCGGATAGATCTAGCCTTTTTAAATGTGACTAGTGGATAAGCAGGGACATCATCACCTATAACATTATCTGCTTTTTAAAATATGCCAGTTTTTCTTAAGCATTTGTTCGAGGTGATTAGCTTTCGCTGAATAAGGGGTAATTAATCGAAATTTCCCTCCATTAGATTTTTTTGCCTCTGCTTTGTTCCAGTAGACTATCCCTGGTCATGGCTATCACTTTCCAATGCGTTTTGTTCAGAGTGGTCGGATTGTAACCCCTTACAATAAATATGGCTACACATTCAGTGGCTGCAGTTTCAAAGTCACCATCGCGTGCACAGTTCCTCCTGAGTCTTTGCCCTAGTATGGGGGGGGTGGCTGCTGGTTGCATATAATATCGAATTGCCAGCAGTGGCCTTCCGATATAATGATGTTTAAATCTTGCCCCCAACAACTTGCACTCTCAGGTCCAAGTAGTCCACAGAAGTCGAACTGATTGTCCCCGTGAAGTTGTGATGATTTTCGTTCAGGTATGCGATGTAGTGACGTGCAGTCTCCTCTGTCCCATGCCAGATGATAAATAAATCATTGATGTATCGATGCCACTTTATCACCGAGCCTCTGGACATTTCGTCCTTGTAGGTTCTGGACACCTGCTCCTCCCAACAGCCAACTAGCAAGTTTGCATAGCTGGGAGCGAAGCAGGTGCCCATCGCTGTACCAGACACTTGCTTGAAATATGTATCTTCAAAAAGGAAAATGTTCTTATTCAAACAAAATCGCAGAAACTCAATTAACATACAATTATGTTGTGCATATCTAAGCTGTCTTTTTTTCAGATACACCGTTACTGCTTCTATTCCCTTTGAGTGTTCGATACAAGTGTAGAGACTTGTTATGTCCAGGACGATAAGTAGGTAGTCAGGTTGCCATTGTACATTTTGGATTTTAGTTAAAAAATCCTTGGTGTCCTTAACATAGGAAGATAGTTTAGTTACTAAGTTTGCCAGAAAAAAGTCAAGAAACCTTGAAACGTGTTCCGTTAGTCCTTGGACCGACAAAACAATTGGTCTACCAGGGGGGTGCAGATTGTCTTTATGTAGCTTCAGAATGTGGTAGAAAGTGGGGCAAATGGGATTAGAGCTTCGTAGGTAGAGATGTTCTTCATTTCCAAGCATTCCTATTTTATACAACTTATTTATGAGTTCGTCATATGCCTGGATGCTTTGTTGATAAGCCTTGAAAGTGGTTTTCTGATAACATCTCACATCTGATAATTGTCTCATTGCCTCACAATAGTATTGTTCTCTAGTTTGTACCACCACATATCCCCCCTCATCAGAGGGCTTTACAATGATGGAATTGTCGTTTGCCAGAGTATTTAGTGCGATTTTCTCATTCTGGGATAGATTGGAATCATGTTTTCCCATGTTCTGTTTTTTTTGGAATTTCTGAAGATCCTTGATCATTGATTCCGAAAAAGTATCCAGGGCATCGAACGGCATTTGTGGCTTGAAGGTAGAGCATGGTTTATATGGACTTTCTTCTTTGTCTTGCTCAATTCCCACATTGATTGCACATTGCTCTATATCTTGGCTAACGGCATTGTCCAACATCACCTCATTTCTTAAATCCTCAAGGACTTCTATACCAGGAAGATCATTTACTGCAAGACTATCCGTGGCTGTTAATATTGCTTCTGGCCTCTTAGTTACTTTCAAATGGGTCCTAGTCTTGAAATATTTGTAAAGTTTGAGCTTCCTCACGAAGCTCAAGAGATCAATCCTCGTCATTGTTTATTCTAGACGTGAATCAGGGCAGAATGTTAACCCCAGGCTCAGGACTTTATGTTCTACATCAGTAAGTGGTCTAGTTGTTAGATTCACCACAGTTAGATTAGTCATTTCAGTTATCTTCTGTTGTTCCGCCTGCGGTTGGTCCAAGTTGCACTTTTTGGTTTTTCCGCCGCCACCGGATCTTCTTGTCTTCCTGCGCTTGCATTTGCGTTTGCTTCTGGGGGCTTGTTCTTCCCTCCCCGTAGCCAGCAGTTCTTTATGAATTGGGACTCTGTCTGAAAAGGGGTCTGTTTGTTAGAACCACTTGCGACCTGTGCCGTTTGATCATCGCTGGATTCATTGCCTGTCAGATCAGATTCCAATGTCTCCACTGTTTGGACCGGTATTGTTTTCTTAGAACTTAGATCTTTTCGTGAAGCGTCAAAATTTTTTTTTTGCGTAGGTCAGTACTCTGCCCTGGGAGTAATCTTGTTCATCCCGTTGAAATTTCTCTTGTTTCCGGGTTTTGATTTTCTGCTCATGTTTCAACAATCTAGGTTTCATTTTGTCCATTGCTTCCATTATTTTCTTATCATCTTCCTCCTTTTGTAGTACTTCTTCTAGCTGTTTAATTTCCGCTAATGTTTTGTCACGGTCGCTCCATGCATATTTTACTAATAATCCTAATGTCCCTTTACAATAATGGGCCGTATGTTCTGCCCAGCCAGTAAGCAGTTGGGGGTCCGGGTTCTCATATGAGGGGACAGTGTATACCCGCAATCCTCTTGGGACTCAGTCCACCTCAATATACCCCTGTAGGCTGGTCACCTCCCACCACTTCCTAACTTCACGTTCATATAAAAGTTCCAGCTTCAGCATGGTCTCATTGAACTTGGTCTTCGGTTGTTTAGGATCTGGAGCGCTAGCTTGAACTTCGCCCGCATTCGATTTTTTAAACATGTCTTTGGCATCTTCGTGCCTGGTCGATTCACAAAACATGCCTGCGTCTTGTGGCTATTTGTCTGGGACAGTATGATACAATTGTTGTGCAAATTAGTTCTGGCAATGGAATCCCTTACGTTGCGCTGCCACGCATTGCTGCCTTTTATTTTTCGGGTCAGAAGGAGAAAGAAAGACGTTGTCGCGGGAGGGACAGAGGCACTGGTGAAGGTTGGTGTTGCAATACAGTACAGATTTGTAAAATATATAAGGAAGAAGAAAGAAAAAGTACAGATAAAGTCAAGAAAGTAGTTGAAGAGATGGAAAGAGTAAAACTGGAGCTATGACAGTTAGGATAATTACGATTAATATCTGTGGTTTAAATAATAGGGAGAAAAGACAGAAGCTTTCTGCATTGTTACGATTTTGGAGAATTGATATAATTTGCTTACAGGAAACGCATGTAGCATGTAAAGATAAGTTTATGTTGGATCAAATGGGATTTGAGGTTCTTGCTTACACGGGACAGGAAGGGAGAAACAAGGGGGTGGCAGTTTTGGCTAGAAAAGGTACTGTAAAAATTAAAAAGAAAAAGGAGGATCACGATGGGAGATGGGTAATGCTAGATATAGAAACTGCCGCAGGAAGATGTACACTGACCTCAATGTATGGCCCAAATGAGGATGAACCTGAATTAATTGAATTCATTGATGATAAATTAGCAACGTGGCCAGAACCCGTGATATGCTGTGGGGACTTTAACATCAATGGCTTGGACGGCCTAATAGACAAGAAGGGGGGCAGATATCAAGGGAGGAAAAAAAAGATATTTAAAGCTGTACAAAACCTTGTTCAACATAATGCATTGGTGGATATTTGGGCGGAACTGAATCCTTTAGGTACAGGTAGCACTTTCTACTCAGCTCCACATAAAACAATAGCCAGATTGGATTATTTCTTTATATCTCGTTCACTAGTAAGCAGAGCCAGAATAGAATGTCTCCCCCGAATAATTTGAGACCACAATCCGCTGGTATTAAGTTTGTCAGTTCCCCAAAAAATGGAAAGGGTAAGATCTACGTGGACATTTGAAAGAGGGCTGCTGAAAGAGGAGGAGTACATTACGAGAATGCAAGAATGGATAACTCAATATTGGGACATGAATAGGTACTCAGCTCCAGCGGATGTGGTGTGGGATAGCTTTAAAGCAGGAGTTAGGGGAGAGACACTAAGTTACACTCTGGTAAGAAGTAAAAAGGAAAAGGAGAAGGTGGAAGAGGAGATCAGAATTCTAGTGGGATTAGAAGAGATGCTAGTGGATGCAATAGGTAGACAAGAACCCATCGAACAGATCCTAGTGGCTCTGCAAGTACAGAAGGCAGAAACTGGTGTTACACTGGCGCAGAAAACAGCAAGGAAATATTTAGCTAAAAAAGAGAAATGCTACGAATTTAATGAGAGGGTTGGTCACCTGCTCGCAGTCAGGACCAGACAAACTTTAGCAGCAGGAGAGATAAAAGAAATCAAGGATAGCACTGGAGCAATTGTCAACAAGGTGGAGGAGGTACAGGAGGTGTTTAGAAGGTTCTACGAGGTTCTATATGAACAAGATATAAATAATGGAAATATAGAGGCAGAAAGTATGGGAAGTCTCTTACAAGGGCCACAGGTAGGGTTGAGTACAGAAGAGAGGGATAAGCTAGATGGGCAATTAACAGTCCAGGAGATAAGAGATGCGGTATTTAGTCTACCATCTGGCAAAGCAACAGGACAAGACCAGATACCTGTAGAGTTCTATAAAACCTTTTGGGATGTGCTAGCTAAGGATATTTGGGCAATTTGTTGTTTGGCACAGGGGGGCAGAATAGTCCCACAATCTTGGGCTGGTGCAGATATAATAGTGATCTTGAAAAAAGATAAACCTCCAACAGAACCAGGCTCCTATAGGCCGATTACATTGTTAAACGCCGACGCAAAGATATTCTCCAAATCATTGGCTAACAGACTGAGTAAGGTAATAGAAAGGGTGGTTTCCCCAGCACAACATGGCTTCATACCTGGCAAAGGGACTACCCAACACACTAGACAGCTGATCACCATTTTAGATGCAGCAGAGGCTTCAGGAGACCCTGTCGCGGCTATTTTTCTGGATGCCGAGAAGGCTTTTAACAGGGTCTCCTGGGCATACTTATGGAAGGCATGGAGTGGGCAGGCATAGGTAGGGGATATATAACTGCAATTCAGGCACTTTATAAACATCCCACTGCTAGGATAACAATCAACAAATCGTATTCAAATGCGGTACAGATTAGACGGGGGACTAGGCAGGAATGCCCCACCTCACCTCTACTGTTTGCCATATATTTGGATCCGTTCTTAAGAAGACTTACACATAATATTAAGATTCCTCCAGTCACACTGCACGAGAAGGACTACAAATTATTCGCTTATGCAGACGATGTGGCCATTATAACACCGACACCAGAGGGATCACTGATTGAAATAGAACAGGAGGCAAGGAATTTCGGTGTGGTGTCAGGGTACCTAATAAACAGAGGAAAGACGCAAGTAATACAGAATAGGTATACAACATTTGTAGACACAAGAGTAGTCCCAGAAACAAGGTACTTGGGAGTCAGGGTGACTGCGGATTTAGAAAAACTAGTGGAGATCAATATGGACCCACTGTTAGGAAAGGTCAAAAGAAGCATGGAGAGGGTTAACAATTTGCATTTGACACTAATGGGCCGGATTAAATTTATCAAAATGGTCACTTTCCCAAAACTTTTATATTTGTTTAGAGCAATCCCCCTATACTTTGAAGGTACTTGGTTCAACAGAATAGAATCAACAGTGAATAAATTAATTTGGGCACAGGGGAAGACACGTAGGGCATACCGCTTTATGACATTATCAAGAGAGAGGGGAGGCTGGGGGGCACCGGATTTTAAGACTTACTATTGGGCGACAGTTCTACAATATTCTAAAGGGCTATTAGGAGGAAGCGATCAGCAGGATGAGAGAGCATGCCCAGCGAACATCTATGAAGCACTCTTGGGAAAGGCGGCAGAGAATGCCCTAGTCACAACTGTGGACTATGCCTATTTTAAACACACAAGGTTCAAGACCTTGAGCGCAATATACAAAATTTGGAGGGCAATTAATAAAAAATTAGGACTGGGTAGATATAATAGATATCTGAGATTGTACATGAATGATGATCTCCCAGCAGAGATTTTTAGGGATGCAGTCATGAAAGAGTGGGACGGCAGCGGGATTAAGAAACTAGGAGACTTATTGGACACAAAAGGGGGGTTCTTACTGTTCCAAGATATACAATACAGATTTAAAATAGCTGGGAATAATTTTTTTAAATACTTACAAGTAAGGAGTTATTTTCATACAAAACAGGGGGGAGCAGGAGGAATGAAAAGCTGTAGGATAATGGAATATTTGGGGAGTAATCTACTGTGTTCAATTAGGCAGTTGTATGCAGAGTTACAGGTATACAAAACAGATGACAGAGAGAGATATGGCAACAAATGGGTGGAACAAGTGAGAGCTCATCCTGAAGCCCTGCAGGCCTCATTAGACCTTGGCCGAACCATCCTGTGTTCAGCCACACTACAAACCCAACATTACAAAACAGTCTATTCGTTATATCATACACCGGCTAGAATTGCCCAATGGGGGGGTAGCACTGGAATAACTTGTCCACGATGCAACTCAACAGGTGCTAATATTACCCATATGTTTTCACAATGCCCGCAATTGTATACTTTAAAATTGGCAATAGAGGAGTTCTTGGAAAAATCGTTGGGGTTAAAAATTAAACTAACTGATGAATTGATAATATTAGGTATAAGTATAGGAGACAATAACATGCATTCAGAATTCTTGTTTATAGCTACAGCAGTGTTTAGGATAATTGTTGCAAAAGCCTGGAAGGAGAAATCTGCACCGACGTTTCAGACCTGGATAGCAAGGATACTTTCCACATACAACTTAGAAAAAGCCATGTATGATCGAAAAGGTAGAAGGGCAAGGGCTTTGGGGGGTAGGATTTGGCTTCCCATTGAACAATGGAAGAGCAGTAAGAAGTAAAAGTACGTTTCTCTGCTTTTTTTTTATTTTTATTTTTGGGCTACATCAGTGTGAGTTGTTCTTTCTTCCTTATTCTTGACTTACTTTTTCTTTGTCATTTGTATAACTTTGTAAAAACAAATCTGTACTGGGAAAAAACTGTACCGGGAAAAAATTGTAATGGAAAAAAGCGTAATGGACTGTACAGAAAAATTGTGGGGGGGAGAAAAACTGAATAAAAATATTTTTTTTAAAAAAGTCCTTGATGTCCTTAACATAGGAAGATAGTTTAGTTACTAAGTTCGCCAGAAAAAAGTCAAGAAACCTTGAAACGTGTTTCGTTAGTCCTTGGACCGACGAAACGATTGGTCTACCAGGAGGGTGCAGATTGTCTTTATGTAGCTTCGGAATGTGGTAGAAAGAGTGGCAAATGGGATTAGAGCTTCGTAGGTAGAGATGTTCTTCATTTCCAAGCATTCCTATTTTATACCACTTATTTATGAGTTCGTCATATGCCTGGATGTTTTGTTGATAATCCTTGAAAGTGGTTTTCTGATAACATCTCACATCTGATAATTGTCTCATTGCCTCACAATAGTATTGTTCTCTAGGTTGTACCACCATATTTCCCCCCTTATCAGAGGGCTTTACAATGATGGAATTGTCATTTGCCAGAGTATTTAGTGCGATTTTCTCGTTCTGGGATAGATTGGAATCATGTTTTCCCATGTTCTGTTTTTTTCGGAATTTCTGAAGATCCTTGATTATTGATTCCGAAAAAGTATCCAGGGCATCGAAAGGCATTTGTGGGTTGAAGGTAGAGCATGGTTTATATGGACTTTCTTCTTTGTCTTGCTCAATTCCCACATTGATTGCTCGTTGCACTATATCTTGGCTAACGGCATCGTCCAACATCACCTCATTTCTAAAATCCTCAAGGACTTCTATAGCAGGAAGATCATCAACTGCAAGACTGTTCGTGGCTGTTAATCTTGCTTCTGGCCTCTTAGTTACTTTCAAATGGGTCCTGGTCTTGAAATATTTGTGAAATTTGAGCTTCCTCACGAATCTAAAGAGATCAATCCTCGTCTGTGTGTATTCTAGACGTGAATCATGGCAGAATGTTAACCCCAGGCTCAGGACATTATGTTCTACATCATTAAGTGGTCTAGTTGTTAGATTCACTACAGTTAGATTAGTCATTTCAGTTATCTTCTGTTGTTCCGCCTGCGGTTGGTCCAAGTTGCACTTTTTGGTTTTTCTGCTGCCACCGGATCTTCTTGTCTTCCTGTGCTTGCATTTGCGTTTGCTTCTGGGGGCTTGTTCTTCCCTCGCCGTAGCCAGCAGTTCTTTATGACTTTGAACTCTGTCTGAAAAGGGGTCTGATTGTTAGAACCACTTGCGACCTGTGCCGTCTGATCATCGCTGGATTCATTGCCTGTCAGATCAGATTCCGATGTCTCCACTGTTTGGACCGGTATTGTTTTCTTAGAACTTAGTTCTTTTCGTGAAGCGTCACATTTTTTTTTGTGTGTAGGTCAGTACTCTGCCCTGGGAGTAATCTTGTTCATCCCGTTGAAATTTCTCTTGTTTCCTGGTTTTGATTTTCTGCTCATATTTCAACAATCTAGGTTTCATTTTGTCCATTGCTTCCTTTATTTTCTTATCATCTTCCTCCTTTCGTAGTTCTTCTTCTAGCTGTTTAATTTCCGCTAATGTTTTGTCGTGGTCGCTCCATGCATATTTTACTAATAATCCTAATGTCCCTTTACAATAATGGGCCGTATGTTCTGCCCAGTCAGTAAGCAGTTGGGGGTCCGGGTTCTCATATGAGGGGACAGTGTATACCCACAATCCTCTTGGGACTCTGTCCACCTCAATATACCCCTGTAGGCTGGTCACCTCTCACCACTTCCTAACTTCATGTTCATATAAGTGTTCCAGCTTCAGCATGGTCTCATTGAACTTGGTCTTCGGTTATTTAGGATCTGGAGCGCTAGCTTGAACTTCGCGCGCATTCGATTTTTTAAACATGTCTTTGGCATCTTCGTGCCTGGTCGATTCACAAAACATGCCTGCGTCTTGTGGCTATTTGTCTGGGACAGTATGATACAATTGTTGTGCAAATTAGTTCTGGCAATGGAATCCCTTACGTTGCGCTGCCACGCATTGCTGCCTTTTATTTTTCAGGACAGAAGAAGAAAGAAAGACGTTGTCGCTCACCCAGTGGCGGGTCTTCCGGCTTGCTGCACCCCTTCCGAAGCGCCGCTCCTCGTTCCCCCACAGCTGGTTCGGCTTTACACAGCTTGACAATTCTCTCCTTGTGGTTAGCGCGGTGCACCATGTAAGTCCGTTACGGATTTTGCAGCTCAGTCGCTCCACAGATTTGGTGCACTCAACAACGGGTGCGGGTGGCGGTTTTGGACGCCGCCAAATATTCTGCTCGAATCCTCCACGTCGCAAAGAATTACCCACACTCACGGGAGTTCCAATCTCCAAAGTTTTGCTTTATTACAACAGACAAAGACAGATGCCCTCGCTTTTCGGCACACCGCCTTTCTCGATGTCGGTAGCCACCGGACATCGGCATATTCTTAAACTCATTCCCCACAATCAAGGAAGGACTACTGGTCAGCTGGCATTAACCTGCACCATCTTAGAGTGGTGTATTATTACTGCTGATGTTGTCATCTTTATACATGTCATTAAATTCATTAACCATGTAAACCACCCAATTAGTGCAAGTACATTGGGGTGTGGGATATGTATAATTCATACCTCCTAACATATACAATTTTTGTATACTGGATCAAATCCCTTACTTGTTGTTCAAACACAATTAAGCCGTGGATCGGCTATTATCCTTCCTACGATGTTATTCAAGTCTGTATATCAACCAATAACAATTCCTTAATTCTATACATTCTATACATTCATATACTTTTGTACCCTGTATATATTTCAAACTACGTTATTTCATCTTTTCATTATTTCATTTTGTCATTTCATTAAACAAGATCATGTTTTTCGTTTAGCGGACACACCTGGTTTTATCTCATCACTCCTAATTCAAATCAAATTTCATCTTTCATGGAGTAATGAGTCTATCAAAACCTAAGAACCAAAGGAAAGGAAAGGAAAGGAAAGGAAAGGAAAAAGCAGGAGGTAATCCATCCAGAACAACTCTGAAATCTCAATCCTAAGTACACATATACAATTATATACATATATACATGTTACGAGATATAGCAGTTGTGTCTTTGCAATTTCACCAACTGTTTTTAACATGTATGAGCCAATATGGACCATCAGGTCTTCGCCACTATTCATACCCCAAGGTATTTTTGTGTGGAGATCTATAATGTACCTTGATTCGAGTCTGCAAAGTTTCTTCAATTTATCCCCTCCTCTGATATTGTCAGGAACTAAATCAAATCCATAACACAACAACTGATTTCGGTCACTATTATGATTTTCTGCAAAGTGTCTAGCGACCGGGTAGGCTTGGTCAACCTTGTCAATTGCTCTCATGTGCTCTCGAATTCTGATTTTAAAAGGGTGCACTGTGCTGCCTATTTACTTAAGCCCGCATGGACAGACAAGACAGTACACCACATATGGTGTACTACAAGTAATAAACTTGCTAATTTTCCTGACCATACCTGTATCTTGGATGGTATATGTAAGCGTCCTTTTGCTGTTACAGCACGCTTTGCACTTATGGCAGGGGTAGAAACCCTTCATGCTTCTCAGGGTGTTGCTTTTTAACGGTATTTTTTCTAAGTGGCTTCGTACTACGTGGTCGCAGATAGATCTAGCCTTTTTAAATGTGACTAGTGGATAAGCAGGGACATCATCACCTATAACATTATCTGCTTTTAAAATATGCCAGTTTTTCTAAAGCATTTGTTTGAGGTGATTAGCTTCCGCTGAATAAGGGGTAATTAATCGAAATTTCCCTCCATTAGATTTTTGCCTCTGCTTTGTTCCAGTAGACTATCCCTGGTCAGGGCTCTCACTTTGCAAAGCGTTTTGTTCAGAGTGGTCGGATTGTAACCCCTTACAATGAATCTGGCTACACTTTCAGTGGCTGCAGTTTCAAAGTCCCCATCGCGTGTACAGTTCCTCCTGAGTATAAGCAGTTCCCCACAGGGATTGCTTTACACTAGTATGGGGGGGTGGCTGCTGGTTGCATATAAAATCGAATTGCCAGCAGTGGCCTTCCGATATAATGATGTTTCAATCTTTCCCCCAACAACTTGCACTCTCAGGTCCAAGTAGTCCACAGAAGTTGGACTGATTGTCCCCGTGAATTGCAAGTTGTGATCATTTTCGTTCAGGTATGCGATGTAGTGACGTGCAGTCTCCTCTGCCCCATGCCAGATGATAAATAAATCATCAATGTATCGATGCCACTTTATCACCGAGTCTCTGGACATTTCGTGCCTGTAGGATCTGGACACCTGCTCCTCCCACCAGCCAACGAACAAGTTCGCATAGCTGGGAGCAAAGCAGGTGCCCATCGCCGTACCAGACACTTGCTTGAAAGAAGTATCTTCAAAAAGAAAAATGTTATTATTCAAACAAAATTGCAGAAACTCAATTAACATACAATTATGTTGTGCATATCTAAGCTGTATTTTTTTTAGATACACCATTACTGCTTCTATTCCTTTGAGTGTTCGATACAAGTGTAGAGACTTGTTATGTCCATGACGATAAGTAGGTAATCAGGTTGCCATTGTACATTTTGGATTGTAGTTAAAAAATCCTTGGTGTCCTTAACATAGGAAGATAGTTTAATTACTAAGTTCGCCAGAAAAAAGTCAAGAAACCTTGAAACGTGTTCAGTTAGTCCTTGGACTGACGAAACAATTGGTCTACCAGGGGGGTGCAGATTGTCTTTATGTAGCTTCAGAATGTGGTAGAAAGAGGGGCAAATGGGATTAGAGCTTCGTAGGTAGAGATGTTCTTCATTTCCAAGCATACCTATTTTATACCACTTATTTATGAGTTCGTCATATGCCTGGATGCTTTGTTGATGAGCCTTGAAAGTGGTTTTCTGATAACATCTCAAATCTGATAATTGTCTCATTGCCTCACAATAGTATTGTTCTCTAGTTGGTACCACCACAGTTCCCCCCTTATCAGAGGGCTTTACAATGATGGAATTGTCGTTTGCCAGAGTATTTAGTGTGATTTTCTCGTTCTGGGATAGATTGGAATCATGTTTTCCCATGTTCTGTTTTTTTCGGAATTTCTGAAGATCCTTGATCATTGATTCCGAAAATGTATCCAGGGCATCGAACGGCATTTGTGGGTTGAAGGTAGATCATGGTTTATATGGACTTTCTTCTTTGTCTTGCTCAATTCCCACATTGATTGCACGTTGCACTATATCTTGGCTAACGGCATCGTTCAACATCACCTCATTTCTTAAATCCTCAAGGACTTCTATACCAGGAAGATCATTAACTGCAAGACTGTCCATGGCTGTTAATCTTGCTTCTGGCCTCTTAGTTACTTTCAAATGGGTCCTAGTCTTGAAATATTTGTGAAGTTTGAGCTTTTCCCCTTAACCTTTATTTGGTATGCCAGTCACGTAAAGCCAGAAATTAAAAGCAACAGTCCACACCTTAATGCATTTTGATACTTCTTCCTCAGAAGGTGATTTGTAGGACCACTCGATGAAACAACACCTTCCATTGCATTTCCATGCTGTCGTGAGTCCTGAATGGACGACCTTCAATAGGCTTTCACGTAGCCTGCTGGAAGGTGAAGTCCCAATAATCGCGCTGATAATTGCTCTGCATTTAAAACTCTGAATGAGCTCCGGCAGCGTGTCTGGCTAAATCCATCCAAAGCGTCCCACACAGCGAAGCCCCTCATGATTAGGAGCCTTGTGGCCCCCTGGTCTGGAGTGGTGCCGTCCCTGCGGCTGGACGGCCGCAAATACAAGAAGCTCGGCCGGGATTGGTCCATCGATTAGGAAGCACTCCCTTACTGTAGGGTCACCCTCAACTATTTTGCTTTCCTCCTCTACATGTTCCTAGGGCCTGTAAATAAAAAAACATATGAGTGGACCAGCAGCACTGATTGTGCCACCCACTTAAGTAGCCCGCCGAGCTTCATATATATATATATATGTGTATATATATATATATATCCTCCTCCAAACGGTCACCGTGCAACGAACGCCTTGTGCACGTTACCCAGTACGCAGACAACAAATTACAAAGTCCAAAGCCAGTCTTCAAGTTGTTCTTCTCTTATTTTATTTTTTCAAGCATAAAGTGCAGGGGTGCAAAAAAACGCCGAGCAGACGCGTTTCGGGCGTGAACGCCCTTGCTCACTGTTAGACGTTAGTAGAACTGAATCACATTTAAATGGTATTGTGAAGATTCAGATAGCACGCCAAATGCATTTCATTGACATAGCAGAAGGACTCAGAACATAAGTGAACTTAGTACATCAGCATGTATGGGGGCCCTATTTGACTAGTGGAAAGGGGCGACCAATCGGTCCCCCCGAACGTATGGTGGAGTACCCCGATCTCCCCGGGAAGCCATCTTGGGCGGGAGGCGAGTCCCGGCTGGTATGCCCGAAGCGGCGTAGCCGGGGCGCGCTTTTTCCCGCCCTAGAGTGGGTTGTCCTAGACACCGAAGCCGCCAGCCACGCCCCCGGAGGCGGGCGGAGGCGGGTTTACGCCCGCCCAAAGAGGGATAAAAGGAGCGACAAGCCAAGGTAGCATCCTCTTGTTCCTGTGCTCTGAAGCTGCACCTCCCCGCTGCACGTGAGCTCGAGACGGAACGAAGTGCCAATTTTGAGCGTTGTAATTTTGTCTTTGTTCTTTCAGAGAATCATCGTTCGAGAATGCCGGGCAAGAAGGTCGGAAAGCGGGTCGGTACCGATCAGATGCTCCGCATGCTCGTGAAAGACATGGCCGAGATGAAGAAACAGATGGCGGCAATGAACGGTGTAGGAGGCCCAAAGCGAGTCGTCGGACCAGCATTGCCGGGAGTAGTCCCTAGCGGGAGAGGTAGAAGGTCCAAGAGGGGGGCAACTGGGGGAGAGACCCCGGTTCCCGAGGCGCCGCCGACGCTCCCCGATACATCAACTGAGGCCCCGATCCCGGTCCCGAAGGAGGGGCAACCAATTCCCGTTGTAGTCACCCCTGTGAACGGGGAGGATATGCCTCCCGAGTTGGCTGCACAGCTGGCAGCGTGGTTGGGGAAAGATAGCGAGGGCACCACGGCTGATGACGCCAGGGCAGTAATGAGGCAGTTGCGGCAATCAAGAGAGGCTGCAAAGGCACCATGTCCATTTGTTCCCCCGCAGGCTCCAGTGGGTGAAACCGCGGCGGGCACGAGTTCGGCAGCGACTACGGTTACAGCTTCTAGTTCAGGTAAGCAGCGACTGCCGATTGCGGGGGAGGGGTCCGTACCCT
This sequence comes from Lissotriton vulgaris, assembly GCF_964263255.1. Taxonomy (NCBI): domain Eukaryota; kingdom Metazoa; phylum Chordata; class Amphibia; order Caudata; family Salamandridae; genus Lissotriton; species Lissotriton vulgaris. Next base: position 2,053,785,291 of record NC_141687.1, on the reverse strand, counting down.
CGAGAAGGGAGAAAGTGGCTCAGCATATTCCGATTGAAATCAAGGAGAGGGTATGGGCTGAGAAGTATGTAAACATGTTTTCTTTGCTAACTGATCATTATGAGATCGAGCATGTGAAGGGTCAAAAAGAGTTTTTGCACCCGAGTGTTTGGCGCGCCAAGATGGCCGCTTTTAAGGTCGATGAGAACATAGGTAATTGGGGCAGAGCGTTTGGCATATTCACTTCAATTATGGGGGAACGAAGGCCGGAACTGTTGGCCGAGTTACCCGTGTACCAGACACGTATTATGGAGTTTTCTCAGTCATATGAGGGCAATCAGTGGTTTTGTTATGATAATGTTTTTCGGAAGGCCAAGGAGTTCGACACATCTCTGACGTGGGATTGTTACGACTCCATTTCATGGCGAAGGATGGAGAAATCAGGCATGTTAAAGGCACCATTGGTGGGGGGAAACGGGGGAGAGTTTTCCCGCCATTCATCTGGGGCGCCCTTTCGGGCAGGTTCAAGTAATGAGCATCACTCAAGACCGAATGGCAATACAGGCAAAAAAGGCATCTGCTGGAATTTTAACAGGGGAAAGTGTACAAGGCCCCAGGGGTCATGCAAGTTTAGGCACCACTGTGGGGGGTGTGGGCAATCCTCGCATCCTGAGACCATGTGCAGAGCCAAAACGGGTGATAACGGAGGTAGGGGAAGCGCCAAACAGGTCTGAAATAGTCCGAGGGGCGCCTTTACCTACCCCGGTTGATACCATGGCAATGATTCCTTGGCTCAATGAATACCCGGATCATGTCTCCGCTGAGGTGTTGCGAGATGGGTTTTCGTATGGTTTCCGCATCCCAGTGGGGAATTTTCAGGGTAAGGCACAGTGTAGGAACCAACTGTCGGTCCTGCAGAATACGGCGGTGGTACAGGCGAAGATTGTGAAAGAGTTGACCCGGGGTCGGGTTGCCGGACCATTCGACATGCCACCAGTTGCTAATTTTGTTTGTTCCCCCTTGGGAGTGGTCCCCAAGAAGGACCCGGGTGAGTTTCGATTAATACATAACTTGTCCGCCCCGAGAGGTCTTTCGGTGAATGATGCGATAGACCCGGAGGTGTGTTCGTTGCGGTACGCATCTTTCGATGAGGCCGTCGCCATGTTGAATCGCCTGGGGCCCGGAGCGCTGATGGCCAAATCAGACATCGAGTCAGCGTTCCGGTTGCTCCCGGTACACCCAGACGATCAGCGTCTCCTCGGTTTTATGTTTCAGGGTCGCTATTACATGGATAAATGTATGCCAATGGGATGCTCCATATCTTGTGCTTATTTTGAGAAATTCAGTTGTTTTCTGTAATGGGTATTCACAAGAATGACGGGGTTTCAACATGTTATGCATTATCTTGACGATTTTTTGTTCCTGGGGGCAGCTAGGGATCCAGAATGTGCACAAGCTTTAAAAGTATTTTGTGGTCTGATGAATCAATTTGGTGTGCCATTGGCACCAGGTAAGACGGTGGGGCCATCAACTTCGCTCGAGTTTCTCGGAATAGAGCTCGATTCACTGGAAGGTTGCTTCCGGTTGCCCAAAGAAAAGGTGGGGAAATTCAGGGCCTCCCTTGAAGCATGTATTCGGGAAACCAAGGTGAACTTGCATCAATTGTAGCAAACTGTGGGTCAGTTGAATTTTGCCCTTAGAGTAATGCCAATGGCCCGCCCTTTCTCCCGCTCGATTGCTCAAGCCATGGTCGGTCTTAAAGAAGGGCACCACCGCACGAGGCTCTCGGCCGAGATTCGCCAGGACATGCTCATTTGGTTGGCATTTCTGGCGGATTTCAATGGTCGGGTTGTCTGGAGCAAGCCGGCGGTGTCCTCCGAGGAGTTGGGGCTGTGGACAGATTCGGCGGGGAGTATAGGCTTTGGCGCCATATTCGGTAATCACTGGTCGGCTCAAAAGTGGCCGTCATGGTGGCACGAGTGTGGGCTGATGAGTAACATTGCTTTTCTCGAACTGTTCCCTATTCTGGTGGCCCTACAAACATGGCCTGAGGGGTTTCGGGATCTCTCTGTGGTGTTCTGGTCGGATAACATGACCGTGGTTGAGTGTATCAATAGTCAGGCAGCACGATGCAAATGGATTCTGAGATTGCTCAAGGAAATTGTGTTACTATGTATGCAATTGAACGTGCTCTTTAGGGCGAGACATGTGCCAGGAGTACTGAATCAGGCGGCTGATGCGCTTTCTCGTTTCCGTATGCAGGCCTTCTGGGGTTTTCTGCCCACAGCGGACCCGGTGTCGGCACCATTCCCCGAAGCTCTCTGGTCTCTCGTGCCCCGAACTACAAAACCTGTGGGAGAGAGTTTAGCACCCAGGACAAGGAAGGCATATGAAGGGGTGTTCCGTTCCTATTGGTCCTTTTTGGGTTCGGCTAGGGGGGAGCTTTGGGGCCAGAAAGAGTATGTCGTAAATTTTTTGCTGTCGTTACATCAGGCAGGCAAATCGGTAGCCACGGCCCAGAGGCATCGGGCCGCCATTTCCTTCATTGCGTGGGCTCATGGGATCCAGGACCCTATTGCATCTTTCGTAGTACAGAAAGCGCTGCGTGGGTGGCAACGCCTTGAGGGTCGCAGAGTAGATGAAAGGCACCCGATAGGTCTGGAAAGGTTGGCCCTGTTATTTTCCGTTCTCCCTGCGACTTGTTCATCCCAGTCTGAAACAGTGTTATTCCGGGCCGCTTTTGCATTAGCATTCCATGGGGCTATGCGGGTAAGCGAACTGGTGGCAAGGAACAAGCAGGATACCGGGGGGGGACTGTGCCGAGAGCACGTTCTAGTTAAGGGGGATACGATGATTGTTTCCCAGGTCCAAGACCGATCAGGGTGCGATCGGGGACAGTATAGTAGTCCATCGGAGTCCCGGATCTCCCATGTGCCCCGTCGTATGCGTTGAGGAATATTTGGCGCAGAGGGCGGCATCGTGGGGGGGGACCCTGTTGAGACACACTGATGCCACCCCACTGACGAGGTTTCAGTTCCAGCGGGTGCTAGCAATGGCAATTTCGGCCACGGGCTTGAACCCGGGCGATTTTGGGACCCATTCCTTCCGGATAGGGGCTGCTACAGAGGCTACAGCCAGGGGTCTGAGTGTGGAAAAAGTGAAACAATTGGGGCGTTGGTCCTCGAATTGTTACAAAAGGTATGTGCGGTTGCACATGTTGTGAAGCTGTAATCATGTACTCACGCTTCTTGTTTTTGTTTGGTTTACAGTTTCGCAAGCTTACGAGGCGGGGCGGACTGTGCAGTCGACCCGACACCTAGAAACCAGCGGTCAAAGATCACCGGCTGCGGAAAAAGTGGTGTGGGTCGTGGGCCACTCATACGTGAGGCGTGCCGCGGACGTATTCAAAGCAGGTGACATGATTCACATGGCTGGGGAATACGGGTACAGGGTGACCTTCTACGGAAGGGGCGGGCTCTGTATTGACCAGTTTCAACCTTTTGTCGAGGGTTTGTTAGGGCGGACAAGGTCACCGCCATCTATAATCATAGTGCATCTTGGGGGCAATGATTTGGTGACCACTGGTAGACGACTACTTCTCGAGGCGATACTATCCACAGTAAGTTGGTTGGCGAGAAGGGTTCCAGGGCACACAATTGCATGGTCCCATATGATTCCATGAAAAGTGTGGCGGGGGGCGAATTCTGTGTCTGCTATAAATCATTCGGTGAAGAAGGTAAATAACAAGTTGGCTAGACTGTTTCGTACAAGTGCATTGCATTTGATTCCTCATGGTTGTATCAGGGGGGACAGTATGTATCTGGAGGATGGGGTCCATTTGTCCCGGGTGGGGAATTCTTTACCCATAGGAGACCTCGTAGCCTGGCTAAAGAGTTTACAGCATGACCTTTAGGTAGGAGTTTTGTGGGGGGTCCGGATAGCCGGTCAACTATCCGGCCTGTGGTGGTAAGGTCATGATCGGTGAGCAGTAATTGGAAGATCCCTATGGGGGGGCATCACCCATTACGGATGGGAGCGCCCGGGGGGAGGTGGCCATTGGCCCCTCAACAGGGAGGCGGTCCCTTCTAAGGATGGGACGCCGAAAGGAAAGGGAAGGTGGTCAAGGCCCCTCCCTGGATAGGAGGGGCTACGGGCCCCTCCTGGGAATTTCCCGGGGCCAGGACATCTGCGACGGCAGATGTGGTAAGTTGTGTGGGGTGGGGAGGGGGGTCTACGCTACCTTCTAGACACCTCACACGAGTCCTCGGACGACCATAAAATGGCGTCGAGTTAATTGGGGCCCCCGTCAAGACAAGGGAAATTGGTATGTGCACATGAGGTACAGTCCTCTGTGCGGCCGCCCCTCACAAGTGAGGGGGTAGTTCTGGTTTAGGGATCTGACACCGGTTACGACCTTGCCGTTGGCCCTTAACGTTAGGATGTACAATTTCAATTTAAGAATGTATTTGTAGGATGTTAGTATCGGCTAGGAGAACCTTTGTATTAGAAATATGTTAAGGTCAGCCAAACATCGTAATATGGAAATGAAATTGTACATGATATGAAACTGTTATTTTAATGTTTTAATTTTGTTTCATATTTTAATAAATACGGCCGGGAGGGTAACTCCCTCCCGCCTTCCAAAAGTTCAGAAATGTTTCCGTATTCCCATTCTTGGGGATTGTGTTGAGAGGGGGTGGCGGGTATCTCAGCCATATGGAAAGGGGCGACCAATCGGTCCCCCCGAACGTATGGTGGAGTACCCCGATCTCCCCGGGAAGCCATCTTGGGCGGGAGGCGAGTCCCGGCTGGTATGCCCGAAGCGGCGTAGCCGGGTCGTGCTTTTTCCCGCCCTCGAGTGGGTTGTCCTAGACACCGAAGCCGCCAGCCACGCCCCCGGAGGCGGGCGGAGGCGGGTTTACACCCGCCCGAAGAGGGATAAAAGGAGCGACAAGCCAAGGTAGCATCCTCTTGTTCCTGTGCTCTGAAGCTGCACCTCCCCGCTGCACGTGAGCTCGAGACGGAACGAAGAGCCAATTTTGACCCACCCACCAGCCCCTGAGGACAGCAAGTAGTATGAAGTAAAGTTTGATGTGGTAAATCAATTTTCTTACAGGTTGCTTGGATTAAAAGTTGTGATTCATTATGCAAGAAAGTGGTAACGCAATTTTCTTACAGGTTGCTTGGATTAAAAGTTGTGATTCATTATGCAATAAAGTGGATAATTTCTTACAGTATGTTTTATCGAATAAAGTATTTGCACCAGTGTTGATCGGTGATGTTTCGACAGTTCATATATTGAGCATCTTTTGTCTTTTAGTGATTAGTCCTTTTTTAGTTTAATGTCGTATTTATTTTCGGTCGGGCGGTAAGGTCATGATCGGTGAGCAGTAATTGGAAGATCCCTATGGGGGGGGCGTCACCCATTACGGATGGGAGCGCCCGGGGGGAGGTGGCCATTGGCCCCTCAACGGGGAGGCGGTCCCTTCTAAGGATGGGACGCCGAAAGGAAAGGGAAGGCGGTCTAGGCCCCTCCCTGGATAGGAGGGGCTAAGGGCCCCTCCTGGGAATTTCCCGGGGCCAGGACATCTGCGACGGCAGATGTGGTAAGTTGTGTGCGGTGGGGAGGGGGGTCTACGCTACCTTCTAGACACCTCACACGAGTCCTCGGACGACCATAAAATGGCATCGAGTTAATTGGGGCCCCCGTCAAGACAAGGGAAATTGGTATGTGCACATGAGGTACAGTCCTCTGTGCGGCCGCCCCTCACAAGTGAGGGGGTAGTTCTGGTTTAGGGATCTGACACCGGTTACGACCTTGCCGTTGGCCCTTAACGTTAGGATGTACAATTTCAATTTAAGAATGTATTTGTAGAATGTTAGTATCGGCTAGGAGAACCTTTGTATTAGAAATATGTTAAGGTCAGCCAAACATCGTAATATGGAAATGAAATTGTACATGATATGAAACTGTTATTTTAATGTTTTAATTTTGTTTCATATTTTAATAAATACGGCCGGGAGGGTAACTCCCTCCCGCCTTCCAAAAGTTCAGAAATGTTTCCGTATTCCCATTCTTGGGGATTGTGTTGAGAGGGGGTGGCGGGTATCTCAGCCATATTAAAATGTTCACGAACACATTAGAAACAAATATGGGTTATGTGGAAGTATAAATACAAATTAACATAGTAGTGGTACAATCCTATTTAACAAAAATATATATAATAATGCATAAATAATCCTTTGTTTTTATCTATCCACATTATAAAGTGCAAATGCATATCTAAATATTTGTTTATATTGCAAATTTTGCTCATGTTAAATAAAGTGCAAAAGTGCAATGTTAAGCATTCTGTGCAAATACGCAGTTTGACATATGCCTTAATCTTCTCTGTGCAAATACGCAATGTTAGCGGATATTATCATAAAGGATCAAAAGCAAAGAATGTTGCTAAATTAGAAAATAATGCATTTCTCAAAAGTTTTTTATCCCCCCTTTTGTAACCATACGTGTTCAACCGGAACATGCTGGGATAAATCCCTGATGCTCACAGTTTATATGATTTTGCTTCTGCAATGGCGCAGGCTCGCCTATCCTAAGAATTTACAGAATTCCCAAATCACTCTGCATTGTACTTCTTTACGTAAATGTAACAGTCCATTGTTGCTAATAAAACAAATTCTAATAACGGTGAAGGAGTGAATAAGTGCCTAACACCAATAATGCTAGACAACTTGGGCAGTGAAGGAATAAAACAAAAAATAAATCAATGTTGACTAGAAATTAATCTTTCTACACATTTTTAAACATTAATGTTAAAAACTCATTTCAAGATGTTAAGTCACATCTTAATTTGCCTTACAGCATGACAGGGTGGCTTGGATATGTGCTGGACAACATCGAGGTTTTTAACAAAACCCATGTTTGCCTGAATTATAATACGATTCTCTGATTGCTGGTAAGATACAGAAGATAACTAAACATCTGTATGTCAGGACTTGATCCTTTACGCCCTATATGAAGTTCTGGGACAGATTACACGAAAGATTAAAGAAAGTTACTCAGATCCTCCCCCATGTTCAAACCTCCAGGGATTTTACTGTTTAGTCGAACAATGTACATTGACTCTAACTGTCTTAATTTCTTTTCATAGTCGCCACCCTTCTTGGAAGTTTTTACAGCATCTATCACAAAGTATTTGAGATGGGACAGGTTTCTATTGTGATGCTGATCGAAGTGCTGAGCCACCGGGTAGCTTTGGTCACAATTCACTATGGCCCTAAGATGTTGAAGGATGCGTTGGTGCACCGGAAGTTTGGTGCTTCCAACGTATCTTAAATTGCAAGTGCAAGTTAAAACATATACCGCTAGTTCTGTTCTGCAGGTATAATGGGCCTTAATAGTGATAGGTTTAGAGTCAAAAGGGGTCAGGTAAGATCTGGTATTAATACCAAAATTGCATGCACGGCATGAAATACACCGGAAGAAACCCTTACGGGGTGACAACCAGTCATCATTTTTAGGTGTCTCCGGAGAGCTTCAAACCAATTCATTACGCATGCTAAATGCCCTTCTATAGGTCACTGTGGGTTTGTTCGGTAAAATGTCTTTTAATACAGGGTCAGTTCGAATCACAGGCCACTGACTTCTCACCAGACTGGAAATTTGGCGTGCTTGGCGGCTATACCCTGTGATAAGTCTAATGACATTGCAGTTCTCTAGTGGATTGGTCAAATGGGAATCTGATATCGGGGCTTCCAACAGTTTGTGCCGATCTAGGCTATTGGCTCTAATTACTGCTTTGTTTAAGGTACTGATGTCGTAGCCTCTGCCTTCTAACCTTTTCTTGGCTTCATTTTGGTGGTGGTCCCGGAGTTCCACTGTACTACAGGTCCTGTGAATTCTAAGGAATTCCCCATAGGAGATTGCCCTGATGGTATGCTTAGGGTGGAAACTCTGAGCATGCAGGATGGTGTTGCCTGCCGTGCTTTTTCTGAAAAGGCTTGTAGTGAGTGTGTCATTAACTACTTCTACCAACACATCCAAGAAGCTAATCTTATTTCTACTGATTTCAGCAGTGAATACCAGGTTAGAGTCATTTGTATTGATTGTTTCCACAAATTGCTGTGCCTCCTCCATACTACCTCTCCAAATGATAAATATATCATTAATATATCTCATATATTTCACAATGTTGTTATTCCAAGCTTCCAAATGCTTTACCCTGAGGACATGCTCCTCCCACCAGCCCACGTGGAGCCCCGCGTAACTGGGGGAAAAACATGCCCCCATGGCAACACCCCTTAACTGCTTGTAGACCTTGTTGTCAAATAAAAAAACATTGTTATTAAGACAACTTTCCACCATAGTTGTTAACATGGAATTGTGCTTGTATAGTTCCACCGGTCTTTTGTCCAAATAGAACTTTACAGCCCTCAGGCCATCTGCATGTGTAATACTAGTATAGAGACTAGCAATGTCCATACTCATGAGTAAATAGTCAGCTGACCATACACAGTGGTTAATATTCCTTAAAAATTCAGTTGAATCTTTGATGTAAGCAGGAAGAGTAGTGACAAAATCCTGCAAATGATGGTCTATATATTTGGAGGTGTTCTCAAACAGGCTGTTGATGGCAGAGACTATCAGTCTGCCTGGAACTGGAGTCATTCCCTTATGGACTTTGGGGATGAAATAGATGTTGGGTAACATTGGATGGTCCTTGTTGAGGAATTTAATCTCATCCCTAGACAGAAGGCCTTCTCGTTTCCACCCATTCAGTTCTTTTTGGTATGCTTGTTGGATGGATTTTGCAGTCCTAAAGTCTATTTGGGCATAACAAACTGTGTCAATTAAATGACTATAGGGTTTTTCCAAATATTGTTTCCTATCCCAAAGTACAATATTACCACCCTTGTCAGATTGTTTGACGATTACTGCTTGATTGACCTTAAGCTTTTTTCATCAAATCATTATAGGGTCTCATCTTGATGTATGTGGAAATTTCTTTAGGCCGTTGGTTACAAGCTCCGCATATGTGTCTATGGAGTCCTTGGGCATTATTGGGATAAACGTTGATGGTAATTTGAAAGAGCTAGCCACAGTTTGCCCAATATCAATTTCTTCGTCTTGGGCAATGTCTTGGGTGTTGGTAGCGGATGTGTCATCATTGCGTAGTGAATGCATCGTTTTCATCAGATGCATATCTTTTGCTTGCAACCCACTCCTTTTTGCAGTGGAGGTCATAGTAATGGATTTCTTTGTAGTTGCTGGGTCTCCTTTGATGGCGTAATATTTGCGCAGAACCTACTCACCTGAGGCATTAAGGGAGGACGATCCCAAAACCGGTTTGGCAAGGAACAGGAGAGATGCCTGTGCTGGAGTGCGTCTCATGCTGCATCTGATCCTGAATGAAATGGATGCAAATTTCCGACTGTGTTGCTGTTTCCCACAGAGGGCTCAACTAAAGTGTTGGGATGTTTTGCGGCCCGAGTCCAGCCGCTGGAATGAAGTATGCTGCTCTAGGGCGGACCCGTGATGGCACAAACCGGTGTCATCTCTATGGGAGGTCGGAGTCCTGTGACCAGATGAAAAAACACAGCAGGATGCCCAACGCCACAATGCATCAGCCCACATGGGTTTTAATACTTTTAAAATTAACTTTGCTGCCACCCAGACCTACTCACCTGAGGCATTATCATAAAGCACTACAAGAACCACAATTCCATATGGACACGCCCACATGAGCAGGCTCTTGAGTATGAAAGTGCACGCAAGGTTCTCCGAGGGAACAGCTGCCATTGATAAAGGGAGGACGATCCCGAAACCGGTTTGGCAAGGAACAGGAGAGATGCCTGTGCCAGAGTGCGTCTCATGCTGCATCTGATCCTGAATGAAATGGATGCAAATTTCCGACTGTGTTGCTGTTTCCCACAGAGGGCTCAACTAGAGTGTTGGGATGTTTTGCGGTCCGAGTCCAGCCGCGGGAATGAAGTATGCCGCTCCAGGGCGGACCTATGATGGCACAAACCGGTGTCATCTCTACGGGAGGTCGGAGTCCTGTGACCAGATGAAAAAACACAGCAGGATGCCCAACGCCACAATGCATCAGCCCACATGGGTTTTAATACTTTTAAAATTAACTTTGCTGCCACGCAGAACCTACTCACCTGAGGCATTATCATAAAGCACTACAAGAACCACAATTCCATTTGGACACGCCCACATGGGCAGGCTCTTGAGTATGAAAGTGCACGCAAGGTTCTCCGAGTGAACAGCTGCCATTGATAAAGGGACGACGGTCCCGAAACCGGTTTGGCAAGGAACAGGAGAGATGCCTGTGCCGGAGTGCGTCTCATGCTGCATCTGATCCTGAATGAAATGGATACAAATTTCCGACTGTGTTGCTGTTTCCCACAGAGGGCTCAACTAAAGTATTGGGATGTTTTGCAGCCCGAGTCCAGCCCGGGAATGAAGTATGCCGCTCCAGGGTGGACCCGTGATGGCACAAACCGGTGTCATCTCTACGGGAGGTCGAAGTCCTGTGACCAGATGAAAAAACACAGCAGGATGCCCAACGCTACAATGCATCAGCCCACATGGGCTTTAATGCTTTTAAAATTAACTTTGCTGCCATGCAGAACCTACTCACCTGAGGCATTATCATAAAGCACTACAAGAACCACAATTCCGTTTGGACACGCCCACATGGGCAGGCTCTTGAGGATGAAAGTGTTGGGATGTTTTGCTGCCCGAGTCCAGCCGCGGGAATGAAGTATGCCGCTCCAGGGTGGACCCGTGATGGCACAAACCGGTGTCATCTCTACGGAAGATCGGAGTCCTGTGACCAGATGAAAAAACACAGCAGGATGCCCAACGCCACAATGCATCAGCCCACATGGGCTTTAATACTTTTCAAATTAACTTTGCTGCCACGCAGAACCTACTCACCTGAGGCATTATCATAAAGCACTACAAGAACCACAATTCCGTTTGGACACGCCCACATGGGCAGGCTCTTGAGTATGAAAGTGCACGCAAGGTTCTCCGAGTGAACAGCTGCCATTGATAAAGGGAGGACGATTCCGAAACTGGTTTGGCAAGGAACAGGAGAGATGCCTGTGCCAGAGTGCATCCCATGCTGCATCTGATCCTGAATGAAATAGATGCAAATTTCCGACTGTGTTGCTGTTTCCCACAGAGGGCTCAACTAAAGTGTTGGGATGTTTTGCGGCCCGAGTCCAGCCACGGGAATGAAGTATGCCGCTCCAGGGCGGACCCGTGATGGCACAAAGCGGTGTCATCTCTACGGGAGGTCGGAGTCCTGTGACCAGATGAAAAAACACAGCAGGATGCCCAACGCCACAATGCATCAGCCCACATGGGTTTTAATACTTTTAAAATTAACTTTGCTGCCATGAAGAACCTACTCACCTGAGGCATTATCATAAAGCACTACAAGAACCACAATTCAGTTTGGACACGCCCACATGGGCAGGCTCTTGAGTATGAAAGTGCACGCAAGGTTCTCCGAGTGAACAGCTGCCATTGATAAAGGGAGGACGATACCGAAACCGGTTTGGCAAGGAACAGGAGAGATGCCTGTGCCGGAGTGCGTCTCATGCTGCATCTGATCCTGAATGAAATGGATGCAAATTTACGACTGTGTTGCTGTTTCCCACAGAGGGCTCAACTAAAGTGTTGGGATGTTTTGCGGCCCGAGTCCAACCGCGGGAATGAAGTATGCAGCTCCAGGGCGGACCCGTGATGGCACAAACCGGTGTCATCTCTACAGGAGTTCGAAGTCCTGTGACCAGATGAAAAAACACAGCAGGATGCCCAACGCCACAATGCATCAGCTCACATGGGTTTTAATACTTTTAAAATTAACATTGCTGCCACACAGAACCTACTCACCTGAGGCATTATCATAAAGCACTACAAGATCCACAATTCCGTTTAGACATGCCCACATGGGCAGGCTCTTGAGTATGAAAGTGCACGCAAGGTTCTCCGACTGAACGGCTGCCATTGATAAAGGGAGGACGATCCCGAAACCGGGTTGGCAAGGAACAGGAGAGATGCCTGTGCCGGAGTGCGTCTCATGCTGCATCTGATCCTGAATGAAATGGATGCAAATTTCCGACTGTGTTGCTGTTTCCCACAGAGGGCTCAACTAAAGTGTTGGGATGTTTTGCGGCCCGAGTCCAGCCGCAGGAATGAAGTATGCCGCTCCAGGGCGGACCCGTGATGGCACAAACCCGTGTCATCTCTACGGGAGGTCGGAGTCCTGTGACCAGATGAAAAAACACAGCAGGATGCCCAACGCCACAATGCATCAGCCCACATGGGTTTTAATACTTTTAAAATTAACTTTGCTGCCACGCAAAACCTACTCACCTGAGGCATTATCATAAAGCACTACAAGAACCACAATTCTGTTTGGACACGCCCACATGGGCAGGCTCTTGAGGATGAAAGTGTTGGGATGTTTTGCTGCCCGAGTCCAGCCGCTGGAATGAAGTAAGCCGCTCCAGGGTGTACCCGTGATGGCACAAACCGGTGTCATCTCTACGGAAGGTCGGAGTCCTGTGACCAGATGAAAAAACACAGCAGGATGCCCAACGCCACAATGCATCAGCCCACATGGGCTTTAATACTTTTAAAATTAACTTTGCTGCCACGCAGGACCTACTCACCTGAGGCATTATCATAAAGCACTACAAGAACCACAATTCCGTTTGGAAACGCCCACATGGGCAGGCTCTTGAGTATGAAAGTGCACGCAAGGTTCTCCGAGTGAACAGCTGCCATTGATAAAGGGAGGACGATCCCGAAACTGGTTTGGCAAGGAACAGGAGAGATGCCTGTGCCAGAGTGCATCTCATGTTGCATCTGATACTGAATGAAATGGATGCAAATTTCCGACTGTGTTGCTGTTTCCCACAGAGGGCTCAACTAAAGTGTTGGGATGTTTTGCGGCCCGAGTCCAGCCACGGGAATGAAGTATGCCGCTCCAGGGCGGACCTGTGATGGCACAAAGCGGTGTCATCTCTACGGGAGGTCGAAGTCCTGTGACCAGATGAAAAAACACAGCAGGATGCCCAACGCCACAATGCATCAGCCCACATGGGTTTTAATACTTTTAAAATTAACTTTGATGCCACGCAGAACCTACTCACCTGAGGCATTATCATAAAGCACTACAAGAACCACAATTCCGTTTGGACATGCCCACATGGGCAGGCTCTTGAGTATGAAAGTGCACGCAAGGTTCTCCGAGTGAACAGCTGCCATTGATAAAGAAAGGACAATACCGAAACCGGTTTGGCAAGGAACAGGAGAGATGCCTGTGCCGGAGTGCGTCTCATGCTGCATCTGATCCTGAATGAAATGGATGCAAATTTCCGACTGTGTTGCTCTTTCCCACAGAGGGCTCAACTTAAGTGTTGGGATGTTTTGCGGCCCAAGTCCAGCCACGGGAATGAAGTATGCCGCTCCAGGGCGGACCCGTAATGGCACAAACCGGTGTCATCTCTACGGAAGGTCAGAGTCCTGTGAGCAGATGAAAAAACACAGCAGGATGCCCAACGCCACAATGCATCAGCCCACATGGGTTTTAATACTTTTAAAATTAAAATATATATATATATATATATATATATATATATATATATATATATATATGAGCACAGATTTCCCTCTCTCCAGATCTGCGAATGCGGTCAAAGCCTCCACGCCAACCACAGGAAGGAAAAACGGACACCCAATTCAGCAAGCATATTTAGTTTATTTCAATTCACAAGCCATTTCCAGCGACGCGTTTCGAGCACGAGTGCCCTTGTTCACGCTGCAGTCAATATATATATATATAACTTACTGGCGGTCGCCAGTAGGTAGTTATAGTTAGGATTGTTTTCAATGCAAAATCTCAAAATTCTATTTGGAATAACTTTGGCGCCGGTTGACGAATGTGCCTGAAAACTTTCTCAAATTTGCCTCGCTGAGCTCCGGTCCTTCCTTGAAAGTTTCGGGGGGATTTGTCAAGCGGGGGCCAAGATAAAAGGGGGGTCCCAAAACATGTTTTCCCCATGTTAATTTCTATAGGGCGGTCAAACTCACTTTTAGCCCGAACGGCTGAATGGATTACCACCAAACTTGGCAAAATTGTAGGGACTGGTATCCCGATGTGCCTTTGCTATGTCTCAAGATATGTGCTCCAGTGGATTTTGAGTTATTTAGGTTCAAATAAATATATATATCTATGGCAGCGCCCCGGTACGCGCACCAAGGAGCGCTCCGGGCGCGCCACGCGAGGTGCGCACGGAAAGCTGATTGGCTCTCGGGTGTCTGTAAACATTCGAAACAGTCCGGAGCAGCCGCCATCTTGTGTCTCGGTTTTTTGGTTTGCGCGGGGGGAGCGCCCGGTACGCGCACCGGGGAGCGGACCGGGGAGCGGACCATGGGGAAAAAAGAATGAGTTTTTAAAAATGTAGCCTTTTTTTATAAATTGGAGGTAGTTCTAAAAAGAACTGTTTTTTTTCTTCTTTTTGTTGTTTTATATTTTTTTATTGTTTTTTTTGAACATTTTTAACTTTTTTGGGGTTTTCTGAACAGTTTTATATTTTTTTGTATTTTTCATGGGGAGAAACGAAAAAACAGGGAATTGAAAATGGCTCAACTGCAGCAAAAAAAAAGAAAATAAATAATTAGGGTTTATTGGGGCATTTGTGGTTGTCTCCAGCAAGGACGATGAGCTTTACGCTCTGTTCTCCGTAGGAGATGGTCTTCCCACAATATTTACAGGTTATACGGAAATCCGCAAACCGTGGCTGAATGCAAGGCATCGTCTCTCTTGCCTCTTGTCCCGACGGAGTGCGTTGCTTTCTTTTCGAGGTGGTGCTTGTAGTTTGGGGAGGGTTTCTGGCCAGTTCCCTCATCTCTGCAGCAGAATAGTTTATTGGATGCTTGCGCTGCATGTGTCTAATCATTCTGTTGTTTCTGAATGAATATTTTTTATTCGGGTTCCCCCAAGAAAGTTCCATGCCACAGATTAGGCAAGTCACCTTGGCTCCATTTACTTTTTTCTTCCCCTCTGGGATCGAAAAAAACTCCCATATAATGTGTGGTCTTGGCTGGTATGGGGTATTGTGTTCTTCAAGCCATCTTCTCCTCCCCTCCTCCTCCTCCTCCTCCTCTTCCTCCTCTTGTTGACCACCAATGTAATCTTGAGGTGGTCCTCTTGGTGGTTGTGGTGGTGGTGCAGATGCACCAGCTGCTGCTGCTACTGAATCCAATATATAGATCAAAAAGGTACAGAGAGGTACAATCAGGTCTTCCTCAGTCAAAGGACAAAGTCAGAATAAGGAAAAAAGGTGGGGTCTTTCATCATTTGGGAAAAAAAGGTCTGAACCAATGAGAAGTGCTATTTTCAGGTCACAAGACCAGGGATTTCATCATTATGAAACTAAAACTGTTCTGCACCAAATGAAAGTGTTATTTTCAGGTCACATGACCGACGCGCTTACGCGACGAGTCCCGGGCGCGCCCGGGGTCACGTCGCGTAAACGCGTCGGATGTTTACGTTGAGCGAGTGTATTTGCTCGAGTGCATCCGGGTGCGCTTACGCCGTGCGTATCACTCAGACGCGGCTACGCGATACGTCACGATCATGTTTTCGTTTGCAGCATTGGCGCTAACGGGACACTTCCCGGTTCGCGCACCGGGGCGCTTCAAACAACTACGCTCTCCGGGGCGCTCACCGGGGCGCTCACCGGGGCGCTCACCGGGGCGCGCCCCGGGAGCGCTCCAGGGTAAAAAAAAAATTGTTTAAAATACAAATAAAATATAGGATTCAATAATTTTCAAAAATATTACATTTCATAGCTATAGACATTTGCTATTAACCACATTTTGAAATTCAAAGAAAAAACATAGGTTTGGGGCCTTATATATTGTTAGGAATTAGCATTTTAAAAACCTATTAAATTCACTGAAAAAACCATAGGTTTCACACCAGTTATAGATAGGAATTAGCATTTAAAAAACGTATTAAATTCACAGAAAAAAACATAGGTTTCACACCAGTTATAGTTAGCTGGAAATTTTACTGACATAAAACCATTGAAATTCCCACGTTATAGTTAGTTGGACTCACTATAACTTGTGCGTGTAATGCACTGCTGATTATGTCACATATTACATCACTCATGACATGGTCAGTGACACCACTCATGACATCACTGATGACACCATCTTTGTGACAGAGTGAGAGGCCTCCTTTCAGTGTAATGTAACCCTTAAAACACATATTCGAAAATAGAAATTAACATTTTCAAAAAAATGGAGATATCCATACCAGTTACAACAACCAATTCAGTAATACCACCATCTATATATACATCCAGTCATTCACCAACAGTTCTATATAGTCACTCATACATATACTCAGTCATCATATGTAGTGATACACCTATACGTCTTGTTACACACCGACAGTCATACAAAAGTTACTCACACACATATTCACACATACAAATAAACTATTGAACATTCATTTATTTGCATATACAGCTATACACACACTACCACCTTACTTCTAAGAAAACTTACACATACTTACTCTCTTAAACAATCACTTATAGAAAAACATACTTATTTAAACAGGAACTCTTACAATCTCACATATACTCGCTTATAAACATCAATACTCACATATACTAGATTAAAACATATGTAGTTACTGATAAAGACACTAGTGAGACATTCATTCACTCACTAACACACACATATACACACTCATCCACCCATACAGTCATGCACATATGCTGTCTTCAAAACACATACAAACAGAAAAAAACATAGGTTTCACACCAGTTATAGTTAGCTGGAAATTTTACTGACATAAAACCATTGAAATTCCCACGTTATAGTTAGTTGGACTCACTATAACTTGTGCGTGTAATGCACTGCTGATTATGTCACATATTACATCACTCATGACATGGTCAGTGACACCACTCATGACATCACTGATGACACCATCTTTGTGACAGAGTGAGAGGCCTCCTTTCAGTGTAATGTAACCCTTAAAACACATATTCGAAAATAGAAATTAACATTTTCAAAAAAATGGAGATATCCATACCAGTTACAACAACCAATTCAGTAATACCACCATCTATATATACATCCAGTCATTCACCAACAGTTCTATATAGTCACTCATACATATACTCAGTCATCATATGTAGTGATACACCTATACGTCTTGTTACACACCGACAGTCATACAAAAGTTACTCACGCACATATTCACACATACAAATAAACTATTGAACATTCATTTATTTGCATATACAGCTATACACACACTACCACCTTACTTCTAAGAAAACTTACACATACTTACTCTCTTAAACAATCACTTATAGAAAAACATACTTATTTAAACAGGAACTCTTACAATCTCACATATACTCGCTTATAAACATCAATACTCACATATACTAGATTAAAACATATGTAGTTACTGATAAAGACACTAGTGAGACATTCATTCACTCACTAACACACACATATACACACTCATCCACCCATACAGTCATGCACATATGCTGTCTTCAAAACACATACAAACAGTGAGTCAGTCATTGATGCATCTATGTGCTAAGTAATACCCCCACTAAACCATACAGAGACTCATACTGATACTAAAAAAAATCTAATAACCCATATACACACACATGTAGCTACTCACCAAACCATGCAGCCAATTATACACAAAGTGAAACACTGATACATATATTCAAATATTTAAACATTACTCGCTAATTTATATATTCACTAAGATACACTTAATAAGCCAGCTGACCAATCCATTTTTTTTTAAAAAACATTCATTAAAACACTTATTTAAACAGTTTATTCTTCCATCGACCTTTACATATACATATAAAAAACATATTTATTTTTCAGAAAGACACACATTCACTGGATGGTGTCATCAGTGATGTCATGAGTGATGTCACTGACCATGTCATGAGTGATGTAATATGTGACATCATCAGCAGTGTATTGCACGTGCAAGTTATAGTGAGTCCAACTAACTATAACGTGGGAATATCAATGGTTTTATGTCAGTAAAATTTCCAGCTAACTATAACTGGTGTGAAACCTATGGTTTTTTCTGTGAATATATATATATATATATATATATATATATATATATATATATATATATATATATATATATATATATATATTTATATATATATATATATATATATTACCTACTGGCGGTCGCCAGTAGGTAGTTATAGTTAGGACCTAGTTTCCATAGGAAATCCTCAACATTCTATTTGGAATAGCTTTGGCCCTGGTTGAAGAATCTTAGCGAATTTCTCAAAGAAGATGGCTCGGTCCGCTGCGCTCCTTCCCTAAAAGTTTGGGGGGGATTGGTTAAGTGGGGGCTGAGATAAAAGGGGGGTCCCAAAACGTGTTTTCTCCATGTTATTTTCCATAGGACCTTTAGACTCGGCTAAAGGGTCGAACGGCTGAATGGATTTATAAGAAATTTGGCAAAACTGTACAGTCCGGCTCGCAGATTATGCTTTTTTTGGAATGGTGTAAATCCGTTCAGTAGTTGCTGAGGAAATTAAAGTTAAAGTCAATTATATATCTATACGCGCGGACGGGTGCGCGCACTCAAGCGGCTGCGCGCACGAGCGGAATTTTGCTGCGTGACGTCTGTTAACGTTCGATTCGAAGGAAATCAGGAAGTGTTGACCGCCATTTTGTCATTGCGAGTAAATATATTGTTGATTTCAAAGCGTTGGAACATGGAAAGGGGAGAAGGTAGAGATTGTTTTGCTGCGTAGGTTTTCTCAGGGTGTGAAGTAAGGCCCTTAAAGGCGAAAATATATATATATTTTTTTTTTTTAAAGTTGCGTGGTGCGCGCACTCGGTCGCGCACACCTATTTACAAGAGTGTGAAAATGGAGATAAATCAGAAGTTTGAGTGCTTTGATATAAGGTGGCTCTGAAAAGAGCCCTTGTGTTAATTGAGTTTTTTCTGCATTTATAAGTAAGTACCGATGCAGAGCCTGATGTTGCAGAGGAAGATTCTGTTTCCCTCATCCGTGAAATGAACACCATCTCTCCTATAGATGTCTTGCATGTGGTAACGCAAGTCGTTGTGGTAAATAGAACCCATGCTATAATCTCTGAGGAATGCAGAAACAGATTTATTTACATGTCTCCTTGCTTTCTCAATTTGTGCACAATGTTGATTGGACCAATTCCATTTCTGTCTTTAGCATATATTGGAATATACCAAGGCAGTTCTAGGAAAAAGTGTCATCAATTGTTGAAAGGTGTCTTTTAGAAGCATTTCCAGACCTACCCCAGTCAATGTGCCTAGATCGTTCCCACCACAGTGCACAATTATAAGGTCTGGTTCTGGGAGATGCATAAAAGTTTTCACCAATGGGATTTTTTTGGTGACATCTCAATCCTCTTTGGCCAATCCACGTTATTTGCACATTTGGTAAATCAAGGTTGGAAATTCGTCTGGTTGCTGCATATTTTCCAGTCCAGTGAATATAGCTGTGTCCTAAAAGCCAAACCTTCATTTTCAAGGCAGATGCACTCGTACTCCGATGGGTTCTGGAAGTGGAATGGCAGTTAGAAGCTGAAAGTCAGGATAAAAAAATGGATGAGGCTTGGTGTGGTTGAAAAACAAAAAATGATTGGTTGATTCTAATACGTGAAGATTGAAGACTACTTTGCATGTTAATGTTATGTAAAACTAAAAGTACTATTGGGTGTGAAAAAATGACATGTAATAGAGCTGTGGATAGGCAGGTGTTTCTGGAGGGAAAACAGTGTTGTTACTTTGCTGTAGAACGTTGAGATATGAACTTTTGACCTGTGCCTTCAGCCAGGTGCAGAATGAGGTGTTACCATGGAAACAGCCAGAGATGGCAGTGGGTGATGGGTGACTTTTATGTGACATTGAAAATATTGTGAGGGAGAACCAACTGAAATGTAAATGCTTACGTTACGCGCTCCGCGCCGTGCCCCGGATTGCTTCTGGGAAGCTGCGCTTCGCGCCTCGCGCACCGGAGCACTTCCGGGTGCGCTAACGCGGCGCGTCATATGACGCATTACGCAACAACGCGAGACGTCGTTGGGGCTCCACCGGAACTGATCGAATTGGTAGTCTACAGTGTTTCTGGATGTTTCAGACTGAAGCTGGCATTAGCATGAGAGCACCACCATCTCGTGGCTACGTTGTGGCCATTCCGCGAGCAATCATGGCAGTCGCTCCCCACCGGAAATCTGCAGGAGTCGGGGGCCTCGGTGACTCTTGTAGAATCTTCAAGGCTGAGGGGACGCTTTTGGGAATGGGGCCCATGCCCTAGCAGTCAAGCGTCCGAGTTCCAGGGTTGCCCAGAGCCATCCTTGCAGGCCAGGCCCAAGTCTGTGTAGCCGACCTCCATTTCCTGAGCTCCGTGGCAGCCGCCTGTCGCTGTATCGGAAGAGTGGGTGCAATTCAGCCGGATGGCGGGTGAGACGCTGTAATAGCAAGAGCAGGCGTAATTCAGCTGGCCGAGCGAGGCAATGTGCTGCAGGAGCGGGCGCAACTCAGCTTGTCGAGTGAAGCGCTGGGGTGTAGCTAAGAAACCTCCACCTGGGGTGGTGGGAGAGGCTCGTTCGCGCCGCCTCTCCTTTCTAGTGCACCCCACGCCGTTTCTTGGACCCTGAAGTATGGCACTCAACATCCAGAACTTATGACATTTGTGCAAGGCAGGAACATCGAAGCCTCTCAGGGACCAGGCATATCCAGAGTCCTTCCTACAGAAGGTGGTGGGGGTGGCGGCATTAGCAAGGCATCCCCCCACACAACTTGTCGGACCCTGAAGTATGGTACTCAACATCCAGAACTTATGACATTTGTGCAAGGCAGAGACATCGAAGCCTCTCAGGGACCAAGCATATCCAGAGTCCTTCCTACAGAAGGTGATGGGGGTGGCGGCATTAGCAAGGCATCCCCCCACACAACTTGTCGGACCCTGAAGTATGGCACTCAACATCCAGAACTTATGACATTTGTGCAAGGCAGGGACATCGAAGCCTCTCAGGGATCAAGCATATCCAGAGTCCTTCCTACAGAAGGTGGTGCGGGTGGCGGCATTAGCAAGGCATCCCCCCACACAACTTGTCGGACATCACCTCTGGATGTACTGGGTGTTCAATTTCAGAATTGAAACTACTAAGAAGCAATTCGAAGTGTTGTTTTCATGTTGCAGCAGGCTGCCATGTAAATAGTTATTTAATAAAACGTTTTACCCTGTTATTTTGCTGGTGTGTTGTATATATTTATAATATTTGCATAGTGTTTGTCGTTATTTTGGGCGGGGTGGGCGGCGGAGCCGAGCTGTCTTGCAGCCATCATGGTGTCGAGCCCGGTTCCTCTCACTAGTTTCATGTTTTTTCTAATGATTTATATGTTATAGTTTGCTAGCACGATACAGCGGATAGTCCGCATTTTATATATATGTCTTTTTTATTAGGGGGGTCCTCCGGTGGAGTCGGACGATCTACCTCTAATAAACGGTCCGGGTTGAACCAACTACCAACAAACGGGGCAGAGATAGGCATGACGGGATACAAAGGGGACAAAAGTGTGCACTACCTATCCTTCACTATCTGCAAAAACTAAACAGAGTATTGCGACTCTGTGCTTATTTGTGAACAGAGAATGACCCAAAGAGAACCAATTTCAAACAATCATAGGCTATTGGCAGTGGGCAGAGAGGCCATGACACAGAAAATGGCTGTTACTTACGTGCATGATGGGCCTAAAAGGGACTAGATGGCGTGGCCACTGTTTCGCGACTTTCACTTTACTTTTAACAGTGGCTGTGGTGAACATAAATGAACGCCGCTTATGTATACCTAATTTTAGTCATTTTCCACAAAAAAGCTTTTGATATTTGCTATTAAAAAAACAAAGAAATTCACTGAAAAAACCATAGGTTATAGACCATATATAGTTAGGAATTAGCATTTACAAAACCTTGAAAAATCACTGAAAAAACCATAGGTTATAGACCATATATAGTTAGGAATTAGCATTTACAAAACCTTGAAAAATCACTGAAAAAACCATAGGTTATAGACCATATATAGTTAAATATCTGAAGTCCATCTCTGCACTCGATGGAGATACAGGTCGTCGATCAGAAGATGTGCTGGCCACCTCTAATGGTAATAGCGTGGCCAGGCTCTTGTCGTTGCCTCTGCAAATTGCACAGGGTGCACTTGTTTGACATGCCGCACCATGGTATGTATGGAAAAGGAATGTTTTTTGCTGGATTTCTTCTTGAGAGAACCAAGTCACATATCGTGCAGGTTACTTTTGGTGCATTCACTTTCTTTTGATCTTCAGGATAAGTGAAAACTTGCCAGATGAAAGATTTATTTTTTCTTATTAAAGGTAGTCGATCATTTTGGTCAGATTCGGAAGATGAATGAGATACGGTAGCCATTTCACCAAAGTCTTCCGAAAGATGTAGGACGTTGTTTTCTCTTGAGAGTAGAAAAGATAGTGAGAGAAGTGGGTGGAGTGCTGCGTGTAAATTCCAGAATTGAAACTATTAAGAACCAATTGAAAGTGTTGTTTTCATGTTGCAGCAGGCTGCCATGTAAATAGTTATTTAATAAAACGTTTTACCCTGTTACTTTGCTGGTGTGTTGTATATATTTATAATATTTGCATAGTGTTTGTCGTTATTTTGGGTGGGGTGGGCGGCGGAGTCGAGCTGTCTTGCAGCCATCATGGCGTCGAGCTCGGTTCCTCTCACTAGTTTCATATTTCTCATGAGGGGTTGGTCCTAATTTTTCTATTTTAGCGAGGTCAAAAAGAGATCCCATCAGTGGCCTACTGATTTTGCTCGATTCCCTTTGTTTTTTCTAACGATTTATATGTTATAGTTTGCTAGCACGATACAGCGGCTAGTCCGCATTTTATATATATGTCCTTTTTATTAGGGGTGTCCTCCGGTGGAGTCGGACGATCTACCTCTAATAAACAGTCCGGGTTGAACCAACTACCATCCTGATTTTGTATATCTTCTGAGCTGGATTTAAGCACACAATTGTTAAAGTATGAAACGTTTTATATTTCTAAAAAAAATACCAAGGTGTGTACATCCGGTAACGCACGAAAGTTTAAAAAGACATTCGGCTCCATTTACTGAAAAGTTTCATAAGAATAAAAAAGAAGTCTAGGTACAGTCTCTTTGACGTACTATAAGTTCTTTGAGGGGTGTATGAAGAAATTCAATAAGTTCAAATTGCAAAGTTTTCACGAAATATATAGGCAGGTGCGCGCACTCGGTCGCGCACGAAAGCCTGGAAATGCGATATCCATTTTATTGACAACTCTTGCCGAGAGTGCGCACACCGGGTCGCGCACGAAAGTTTAGTAAGGCTATTTTTATTTACAGACAAATTTTAATGCGTTCAAAAAAAGGCAAGGTACAGACTTTCGAATTCTATATCGCTTTACAAGGAGTCTCTATGCAACTTGAACAGTGAAGAAAACGGCTTGTTTTCGAAAAAAATATTGCCAGAACTTTATTGACAAAAGTATAGGTTGCATACACGACATATTTCTGAATTAGCATTTTAAAAACCAATGAAATTTACAGAAAAAACCATAGGTTTTACACACGTTATAGTTAGGAAGTAGCATTTAAAAAACCTATGAAATTCACTGAAAAAACCATAGGTTTGACACATGTTATAGTTAGCTGGAAATTTTACTGATATAAAACCAATGAAATTCCACGTTATAGTTAGTTGGACTCACTATAACTTGCGCGTGCAATGCACTGCTGATGACGTCACATATTACATCACTCATGACATGGTCAGTGACATCACTCATGACATCACTGATGACACCATCCTTGTGACATAGTGACAGACCTCCTTTCACTGTAATGTAACCCTTGAAACACATATTCAAAAATAGAAACTGAAATTTAAAAAAAATGGAGATACCCATATCAGTTACAACAAGCAATTCAGTAATTCCACCATCTATATACACATCCAGTCATTCACCAACAGTTCTATATAGTCACTCATACATATACTCACTCATCATATGAAGTGATACACCTATACATCCTGTTACACACCGACAGTCATCCAAAAGTTACTCACACACATACTCACACGTGCAAATAAACTATTGAACATCCATTTATTTGAATATAGAGTTATACACACACTTCCACCTTACTTGTATTGAAAATTACACATATTTATTCTCTTAAACAATCAATTATAGAAATACATACTTATTTAAACAGGAACTCTTACAATCTCTTACTCTCACATATACTCACTTATATACATCAATATTCACATATACTAGATTAAAACATATGTAGTTACTGATAAAGACACTAGTGAGACAGTCATTCACTCACTAACAAACACATATACACACTCATCCACCCATACAGTCCTGCACATATGCTGTCTTCAAAACACATACAAACAGAGAGTCAGTCACTCATGCATCTATGTGCTAAGTAATACCCCCACCAAACCATATAGACACTCATACTGATACTAAGAGAAACATCTAATAACCCATATACATACGCATGTAGCTACTTAGCAACACATGTAGCCACTTATACACAAAGTGAAACACTAATATATATATTTAAATATTTAAACATTACTCACTAATATTTATTTTTCAGAAAGACACATATTCACTTGATGGTGTCATCAGTGATGTCATGAGTGATGTCACTGACCATGTCATGAGTGATGTAATATGTGACGTCATCAGCAGTGCATTGCACGCGCAAGTTATAGTGAGTCCAACTAACTATAACGTGGAATTTCATTGGTTTTATATCAGTAAAATTTCCAGCTAACTATAACATGTGTCAAACCTATGGTTTTTTCAGTGAATATATATATATATATATATATATATATATATATATATCACTGAAAAAACCATAGGTTATAGACCATATATAGTTAGGAATTAGCATTTACAAAACCTTATTTTACTCACACAAAACCATTGAAATTCGCATATATAGTTAGTTGCACTAACTATATATCGTGCACCCGCAATCCACTGCTGATGATGTCACATATTACATCATTCATGACATGGTCAGTGACATCACTGATGACATCGCTGATGACATCTCAAATGAAATCACTGATCATTGTGTTTCTGCTTGTTCAGTCATGGCATCTGTAGTAGCTGCAGCTGGGGGACCCCCACCACCACCACAACCACCTAGATAGGAAGGACCACCTGCAAAGTTCCTTCCAAACCCAGAGGAAGAAGAAAAGGAAGAGGAGGTAGAGCCGAGGCAGTTCTTGCGTGAAGAGCCCCGGCAATCCCACCGCTTAGACCATTTTATATGGCAATTTTTTTTTACCCTTGAGGGCAAAAAAAGGTCAATGCCCGGCTGGTGACATGCCTCATTGTGATGCAGTTCTGTCCCGAGGCACAGACAAAAAGTATAGTTTTGGAAACTATACTATGCACCGCCACATGCAGAGGTGGCATCCAATCAATTATAGCGTTGCTGAGGTACGTCACCTCCAGGATAACCCACCAATATTATTTTACTGTTTCCCTTGGTTTTCCCCTTGTTACGCTTTCTGGAACGCTACCCTGTGCGCGGACCGGGCGCTAACCATACAAAAATGTGAAAAAAAAGGCTCCCTCAGAAAACCTAGGGGGTAAGGATATGTCTCCTGTGCCCCCTTATACCCTGAGGTTCCGTGACGGTTCCGTGACGACTTGAACCCGTGTTTTCAAGTTTGTCGGAAATACATAATATTGGTATCAGTGAACCGCAAATGATCCATTTAGTATATCCTAGTGTTTTCGCTACGCTACGAGCAAGAGCACTCCTTCCACTGACACATTTCTGATCTACCGACGGCATCCATCTTAGATCATGGCCGCCATTTTGTGTTTCCTTGCCCTCACATATGCAATAGCCTCTGATCACTTCATTCATTTCACTTTGATTAAGGACACGTAGCCTTAGCCGGAGATTCACCTCTTACATGACACGTGCACCTTAAACCAGATCACGCTGTAGCTGCATGACTCGACAAAGGCTGCCTCCTCTGCCCGAGGCCAGTCCTGCCAAACTGGTCTTCGTGTCCATTGTACCTGATCATGATTAGGCGGCCGAAGCCGGTAGCCTTGCCCATTTACAACCCACAAACATCCCTTATCCCGCTTTTCTATCTTCCACACCTGGCTCTGTTTCTTTCTTTCTGAATCTTTATTAGGGGGAGGTAACGAACTTTACGATGAGGCGGTCCGGGTCCTGAATGCAATATTGACAGGGAATTGTGACAAACTAGTGGGAACCCCTCTTTTTGCAATGTTTGGCCTCAGATATTATCGACGGTTCCTGTGTAACACCAAATATTTATTGTTTTAGACACAAAGGTTTTGGGAATGTATTACATGTAAAGAATTCGCCCCCAGCTTAAAATTTCGTATATAAGGAGCAACCCACTTTGTACAAATCGAACAGGCTCCTAGTCTCTGCCCGTGTGTAGATTCTGTGACTTCTGTGTCCCTGCAGTAATAAACCTTTGGTCTTTGACGCCACCATCGAGAAGCCCGTGTTTCTGTTCATTTGTGCACCAAGGCAGGTGGAACTCCGGGGTCTTTGGGTGTTGTACCCTGACACCTCTGGACGGAACCAAAAAGTCCAGAACTCCAATTGGCGCCCAACGTGGGGCGACGTCATTCGGTACCGGTCCAAAAGCCTGAAGAGTTCGAGAAGCTTCGTGTGAAGATTCCTGAGGGAGGCGCCCCACTTCATCGATCCCGGCATATCGCAAAAGTGGCCCGAAGTTCTCTTCCACGAGGGTTTCCCGTTCAGGACGGCTGCAGTGGGCCGTTGCCTTGACCGTCGCCCTGTCTTGGACCCGAAGTGGTGCAGTCCTTAGTACGGCGAAACGTGACGGGTTTCTCCTTGGTGACGTCTTCAGTGACTCAGTTAAGTATTTAGTGATAGGTAGCTGGTTACTTTTGTGAGGATCGTTAAAAATCCTTGATCGGTTCTTGGTTTGGTTTGGTTTTGTCAGATTATCACTGGTTGTTCTAGATACGATAATCTATTTGGTTTAGTTTTGGGTATCGATACATCAGTTCGTTTTGGTAGGCCTAAGTTCTTGGTTCGAGTGCACATATTTGTCCCGTGTTTGTTTGTTTTGTGTTTCGGACTGAAAATGGTAAGTCGGAAAATGTTGTCTTGTTTTAGTTGCAACAGTGACTCACGATTGGAGGACTCTTGTCTGGTTCCTCCGATTGGGACTCCCCTATATGATTTATATTGCAAGTATGGTGTGGGTCCTATATCTTATAATGAGATATGGGTCCTCTATTGTAAGAAGGATGGTGTCCTTAGTTGGCCACTGCATGGTAGTTTTGAACAAGAGATTCTCGACAACTTAGAAGCGAAATTGTTCAAGAAGAAAGCCCGGCCGGCAATGTTTGATTCCTTCCGTTATTGGCGGAAAGAATCCAAACAGAGAGAAATGAAAAGGTTGAAGAAAGAACAGAAAGAACAAGAAGAGTTAACTCTAGAGCAAGCGACTAAACAGTTGCAGGCTAACGAGTGTGAGAAGGCCATAGATGTAGCAATTAGAGAGCATAACTTAGCGATCGACAAGTGCTATCCTGCCTTGCCATCGAAAATGGCTGAGATATTGGAGGATTCCGAAAACGATCCTCTGTTATCTTATCTGTTACGGTCACCTCCACCGTATGCACAAGGTGCTGCGGCTCCACTCGTTCCGAATGTTCAATTGCCGGTTGCTGGACAACCTGGTGTTCCTGCTCCCGTCCCCCAGAATCAAGTTCCCGTACCTCCTGTAATGAATATGATTGCTCCTACAGCTCCTCTTCTTCCTGCACTGCCAGCCCCTATACCTACATCCGTACCTACTGCTCCAGAAACTATTTTTCTCAATACTCCTACTGTTCCGTTATCTATTCCTACCTCCACTGCATTCTCTATGTCTGCGAGTGTACTAACTCCACTTTCTGTTCGTCGAAGAATCACTGATTCTGTTACTAATATGCTGTCTCCTATATATAAAACTTTGATTAAGACTCCTACTCCTGATTCAGTTCAGAGACGTAGTCAGCTACCAAGTACTGAGGAACGAGGAATTTTAGATTCCACGGCTCTCAGATGGATTTCGAAGGGTAGAAGATATAGTACGAGAGATGTGTTAGACACATTTATGCAGTGGGGGGAGCCAACACAACGATACGTCTTTGATGAGATGTGCTCGTTGTTACGTGAAGAGATAGAAGAAAACGATGTCGAATCAGATTTGGAAGAATTAATTAGGGTTCAAAAGGAGTTTTGCTGCTGGAATGATAGTGGGTGAGAATATACAGGAAGCGATGGAACTCATTTTAAGTTTCAGGAATGATCCATCTCTTCGTTCACCGAGAGATTTAGAAAAAGGTAAAGTGAAGCTAAATCGCCAATATCCTATGAGGGAGGTTCCTCCAATTTGGCGCGAAGCTGTACAGGCTGATGCGGTCCGAGGTATTGCAGCTGCTCCAGCACAGTTCCAACGAGTGTGGATACACATTCCATGGAAGCGAGCAGAAGTATTAGCGGTGAAACAGGCCTTGCCAGATCCACGTAAGAATCCAGCTGGATATTACAAGGAATTAACACAGACAGTTGAGGCTTGTATAATGAACTTAGCTGACATTGATATGTTGTTTGGTAATGTAGTTCCGCAACCAGTGTGGGCTAAAATTCGTAGAGAGGATCATCAGGCTGCTTTAGGTGGTGATTGGGCAGCTATCACTGCAGCAGATGGTCAACAAATAGGTGGTGCGAAACCCGAACCTTTAATTGCTAATCTGCCAGGTAGAATAATTGATCTAATGAAGACTCTGATGCCAGCATTGCGTGTTAATTGGGACAAGTTGTCAGCATGTAGGCAGAAGAAAGACGAAAGTGTCTCGGACTTCTTCACGAGGTTCGAAGAGACTTTTGTGGATCATAGTGGTCAGGATATGAGTACAGAAGGAGGACAAAGACTGTTTGTAGATAAATTTGTGCATAATTTGTTACCTGAATTATGCAATAAATTAAAAGACTCAGAAAGTGCGTGGGCTGTATCTACGACAGCGCAAATTCTTGCGACTGCACAGTACTACGAAAATAGAGATAAAGAGGAGAAGGAGAAATCAGAAAAGAAAACGAAAGATTTAAAAACTAAAGTTCTTTTGCAGCAGGCGTATCCGCCTCGTGCGAATCAGACTAATACGCAGCAAAACTCATACCAAAGGACAGATTATAGTACATCAAGGCCTCAATATCAGTGGAATCAGTGTGCGTACTGTAAGAAAGAGGGTCACTATAAAAATGAATGTCCGATCTTAGCGCAAAATAATGCAGCAGCAGCTCAGAGAGGTCGTGGTGGTTTTGTGCAGAATTCTAGAGGACGAGGACGAGGTGCTATGCCTCCACAAACGAATGATCGTCCCTCCAATCACTTTGATCAACGAAATGGACAATCTGCTCAGCAAAATAGATCTCAACAATATCTTGTTGAAGACTATTGTGAAGTAGATGAGGGTTTTCAGCAAAATGGGTACTAGGACAGCCATGGACAAAGAGAGGGAGTAGTATCAGTTCCAGTGGATCAGAGTGGGCCTTATGTCGCAGTAGCAACATCAGGTGTAGTCGAACCGTTTCTGTTGGATACTGGTGCCGCAAAAAGTTCTATCATTCATGCGAAACTCCCTGGCGCACCTTTGTCTGGCTCAACAAATGTTTCCGTAGGTTTTTCAGGCGCCCCTGTTTACAACCCGATATCTGGTCCTTTGTCTATTTCTGTTGGACCGTGCCAATTGAAAGCACCCCTGATTTTGACGACAGGATGTAATGAAAATCTGCTTGGTTTAGATTTGTTAAAACGACTATATGCGACATTGTACTGTTCTCCGGAAGGAGTACAGCTTACACTGGGTAAAAATATCACCTCTCCGATGTACTTGTCAATGGACGCACTCCCACCGGAGCTACGTTCACTCCCTGATTCTCTTTGGGCGACTGGTCCCAACGATGTAGGTCTCCTAGAAATTCCACCGTATGTAGTAACTTTGAAAGCGAATGTAAAATTTCCAAGAATTCCTCAATATAAAATCTCGAGTGAAGGTGAGCGTGCACTTTTATTGATTGTGCAAGATTTGATCAAGAAGGGTGTGGTTGAGGAAACTAGAGGAAATGTCTGTAACAGTCCTGTATTACCGATTCTGAAACGAACTGATCCTACAAAGCCTCCAGTTTATAGGTTTGTCATAGACCTTGGAGAAGTTAATAAGATTGTAATCCCGCAGTTTCCTGTAGTGCCAGACATTACTGCCTTGTTAACATTGATTCCTGCCACAGCTACGTGGTTCTCAGTTATTGACCTAAAGAATGCCTTTTTCAGCATTCCGATAGCCGAAGAAAGTAGGGATATTTTCGGCTTCTGTTTAGGAGGTCGCAGTTTCAGATTTAAACGCGCTCCACAAGGCTATTGTGAAAGTCCATCCATTTACAGTCAAGCTTTAAAAAGTCAGCTAGATTCTTTTGTCCTTCCTCCAGGTTCTGCCCTAGTACAGTACGTAGACGATCTTTTAGTGGCTGCCGATGACAAGGAAACTTGCAAAGCAGCTACAATTTCACTATTGCATCATTTGTCTAATTTGAATCATAAGGTGTCTCCTTCCAAAATGCAATACTGCTGCCAAGAAGTAACCTACCTAGGTCACCTCTTATCAAAGGAGGGAAGGAAGTTGACCCCAGAAAGAATAAAAGCCATTACGCAGATGAGTGTTCCACGCACACAGAGAGAAGTACGTGCCTTCCTAGGTATTACCTCTTACTGTAGGCAGTGGATTCCAAATTTTTCTCTTTTAGCGAAACCATTGGTAGCTTTGACTGGGAAAAATGTTCCGAGTCCGGTGCCATGGTCTGATGAATGTCAAGAGAGTTTTACTGAATTACGAAAAGCATTGTGTTCAGCTCCTGTATTGGGTACACCTGATTACAGCAAGCCATTCACGCTCTACGTTCACGAAAGAGAAGGTTGTGCGTTGAGTGTTCTGACACAGAAGTTTGGTGATAAACAACGCCCTTGTGCGTATTTTTCATCAACATTAGATCCGGTAGCCAGAGCGTTACCTAGTTGTTTGAGGGCTACAGCGGCAGCTGCAGCTTCCATTCGACAATCTGCTGGTTTGGTGATGAACAATATGCTAGTGGTCATGGTTCCTCATGCAGTGGATACACTCATGA
The DNA here is from genome assembly GCF_964263255.1 of Lissotriton vulgaris. Taxonomy (NCBI): domain Eukaryota; kingdom Metazoa; phylum Chordata; class Amphibia; order Caudata; family Salamandridae; genus Lissotriton; species Lissotriton vulgaris. The sequence continues at coordinate 2,053,753,905 of NC_141687.1, read as the reverse complement.
ACCGAACGAAGACACAACACCTTACTAGTGCGAGATTATCTGGTTATGAGCTGACATTACTAGCGAGTCATATTCAGATCAAAAGATGTAATGTATTGAATCCAGCAACGCTGTTGCCGACTGATCAAGAGTCGAGTGATTCCGAGCCACATGACTGCTATTTCAAAACGGAGGAAGAGACAAAAGGTCGCATCGACTTGAAAGATACTCCCCTATCCGACCCAGATGGTACGCTGTATGTGGACGGGTCATGTTTTAAATTGGAGAATGGTGATGTGACTGCTGCCTACGCGGTAACGACTTTGAAGACGATTGTGGAGACTGCAAGAGTGAGTCAGAATTCTGCCCAAGCTGCAGAATTAATAGCTCTAACGAGAGCGTGTGTTTTAGCTGAGGGAAAGAGAGTGAATGTGTTTACAGATAGTCAGTACGCATTTGGCATGGCCCATAGTTTTGGCCGGTTGTGGAGAGAAAGGGGTTTCATTACGTCCCATGGGACTAAGATCCAACATGGTCAGCTAGTTAACGACTTGTTGGAATCTCTAACCTTACCGATTGAAGTTGCGATTGTGAAGTGCAGTGCTCATAAAGCAATCACGGATGATGTTGGTCGTGGGAATGCCTTTGCTGATGAAATTGCTAAACAGACAGCTAGAGACACGATGAGTAGAATGTATGTTGCTACGTCTGCAAGATGGATTGCTGAGTCTGGAATGTGTGAGGACACTATGGAAAGTGTGAAAGAGATTCAGAAAGAAGCGACTGAGGAAGAGAAACGTGTATGGAGAGAAAGTACGGGCAAGTTGGACTCGAATGGATGTTGGATTGATTTGACAGAACAGCAGCGTTGGATGTTGCCTGATGCGTATGTGCTTGCAGTAGTGACGATGGCACATGGAGTGGCGCATATAAGTTCTAAAGGGATATGTAAGATGTTGGCTCCGGTCTGGAAGAATGAGGGAATCAGTAAGTGTGCAGAGAGAGTGGTGAAAAATTGTATGGTGTGCTTGATGCATAATCCTGGCAAGGGAACTCCAACCCCAGCTGGTCATTTCGCTCCTCCTTCCTGCCCCTTTGAAGTGATTCAGTTAGACTTCATTCACATGGAACGCTGCAACAATTTAAAATACGTCCTGGTGGTAGTGTGTGCTTTTTCCAGGTGGATAGAAGCATACCCACTAAAGGACAACACTGCTCTATCTACTGCCAAAATTCTTCTAAAGGAATATTTCCCTAGGTATGGAATGCCACGGATTGTATGGTCAGATAACGGAAGTGAGTTTATAGGGAAAGTTATGCAGAGTGTGTGTGCTGGTCTAGGATTGAAACAAAAATTCCACAGTGCAAACCATCCCCAATCTGCTGGTTTAGTCGAGGGTTACAACGGCACTCTCAAGCTTAAGATAGCCAAAATACAAGCATCCACAGGTTTAGCTTGGCCAGACGCACTTCCTTTGGCCTTGTTATCAACGAGAGCAACAGTGCATTCTAGAATAGGGCTTTCTCCATACGAGATTGTGTTTGGCCGCCCGGCAAATATCTGGGGTGTGCCGAGGCCTAAACAATTTTGCTCCATTGAATATCCTATGTTGATAGACTACCTTTACGACTTGACTGCTAAATTAAGTCTTATTCATCAACAGGTCTTAGATGCTTTGCCAAAACCTCCGGAGAGTCCAGGGCATCAACTGAAACCCGGCGACCACGTGGTGGTCAGAAACTTCGCGAGGACAAAGAATCTTCAGCCTCGCTACATCGGCCCCTTCCAGGTCCTGCTGGCAACGAGGACAGCCGTACGTGTTGCTGGCCGTAAACACTGGATCCACGCTTCTCACGTAAAGCGTGTTCCGTTGCCGCTGCCTTACGACGACTGGGTGAAGAAGGGAATTGGTGCCTCCGAATCTGAAATCACTCCGAAATTTATCCCTTTCAGCGATGCCGATTTGATTACTGACACTTTGAAACTTGACTCTCCTCCTGAAAAGACTCCTTTGAACACTGAACATTTGTCTCCAGCATCAGAAGAAACTTTGTTATCTGCGAACTTAAACTCTGCAACAGCTGCTAGTGAAACACTATTTTCTGATCAAACAGTACCAGCGAAGAAGAGATACAACCTTAGAAGCCATAAAAAGGACAAATAAAGCAGGCAACTGCATATTGTGATTTTTTGATATATTGAACTTTTGCCTTCAGCCAGGAAGTTTGCTATTGTTTATTGTTTTTAAAATTGCCTTGCCGTCTGGGTAGCCGTAGGGTCGTGGCTGTGTGCCTAGTTTGAATTTGCAGGGGTCTGACACAAGGTCGATCTTTCTGTTAGTTCTGGGAACTCCCAGGGCTGATAGAGGCATTTTCATCTACGTACACATCATCAGTGGTCGCGAGCGGATTGTAGAAGATGGAGCTTCCTGCGCTGCAACGAGAAAATATGATTTACGTTCGCAGAAACAGACTTAATAGAATTCTTCACAGCAAATGTTTTCTGATGCAATGTGCCATTACATTTTTGATTGTTTTAGCAACATTGGTGGGTGGAATCGTCTTTAGCATAAATTTGATTTTTGTGCCAGTTACTACAGTACCTCCCCTTGATCCTGCTTTTTCTACTGTTTCTTCTATACACTCCTTTCACTCGTTTCCAGAACATGAGCAAGCCCGACGCTCAGAATTCACCAACAACACTTTTGTACAGCTCTTACACCAACACCAACTGGTAGTTAACACTACAGACTGCTGGGTGTGTGGTTTGATACCTCACACTATGGATAAAGGTATTCCCTATCTGGTTTTGCCTTACAGCTATAATGGATCATTTCAGGCCTTCCAAACCATCTTTGCTTATGCCCTTGAAACCTATCCTCCACGTCCACCGCGTTCCACTAAATATAACTCTGCTAACAAAGCTTTAGTCCAGGGAATTATTGACATGGTCAAGGACGTCAATAATACTCCATCTTACCCTAGAGACGAATTGCGAGTATATTTAAGTTGGAATACTTCAGAGTATCGCCTTAGTTTAGGAGAAAGCAAGCGTAAAAGCTCAACTCCAATCTGGGTCGTACCTCACCGAGGTCAGGTCTGTTTGCAAGGTAATGGGAGAAATCCGAGAGCTCAGCTAGGGAGGAGTGAGTGCGTAGAGACTTATGTGTTTCCGGCTAACTCTTCCCCTGCCTTTCTCACTGCTAGGGGTACTTATTTCATTTGTCGAGACAGAGCTTATACATGGTTGCCTGCCGACTTCTCAGGATCATGTTATATTGCTCGATTATTGCCTCCGACATACACTGCTTCACCAGATTACCATCGAACAAGAGTAGCAAGAGGTGTCTTCAGCAAGGAAGATACCGCTGGTCAGGAAGCTGGAGACTTCTTCAAAGGCTTCCTTCCGTTCTGGGGACCTATGGCCAATAGTAGAAACATACGTCAGCTAACACGGGTAGTTGAATCTACTATCACCGAAACTGCGGGTGCCCTTAGCAATCTGACAGCTGAGCTTCAGGCGGATAGGCTCATGACGTTGCAGAACCGTATGGTTCTAGACGTTATACTTGCAGATCGAGGTGGGGTATGCAGAATGATCCAATCGAGCTGCTGTGTTTTTATTCCTAATAATGCTCCAACAGTCTATGAGGCGATCTCTAAGTTGCACAAGATTTCAGACTCCATACATGTAGACAAAGGAAACTGGTCCTTCATGGAGTGGTTTTGGACTCTGATATCAGCGTGGGGATGGAAGGTTCTAATGGTCATTGGTGTCATCCTAGTATTCCTATTCTCATGTTGTCTGATTATCCAATGTGGTCCTGCTCTGTGTAGTCTTTGTGCTGCGACTTGTCTCAGAAAACCACCTGCGTTTGGAGAAAAGACACGAGAAAGGATGATGATACAACAACATGTCACTGACCTGATGAGCATAGAACTAGATTCTGACATAGACTGAGTAATTGCCTATGTAAGGGCAAAAGGAGGGTCTGAGGTTCCGTGACGGTTCCGTGACGACTTGAACCCGTGTTTTCAAGTTTGTCGGAAATACATAATATTGGTATCAGTGAACCGCAAATGATCCATTTAGTATATCCTAGTGTTTTCGCTACGCTACGAGCAAGAGCACTCCTTCCACTGACACATTTCTGATCTACCCACGGCATCCATCTTAGATCATGGCCGCCATTTTGTGTTTCCTTGCCCTCACATATGCAATAGCCTCTGATCACTTCATTCACTTCACTTTGATTAAGGACACGTAGCCTTAGCCGGAGATTCACCTCTTACATGACACGTGCACCTTAAACCAGATCACGCTGTAGCTGCATGACTCGACAAAGGCTGCCTCCTCTGCCCGAGGCCAGTCCTGCCAAACTGGTCTTCGTGTCCATTGTACCTGATCATGATTAGGCGGCCGAAGCCGGTAGCCTTGCCCATTTACAACCCACAAACATCCCTTATCCCGCTTTTCTATCTTCCACACCTGGCTCTGTTTCTTTCTTTCTGAATCTTTATTAGGGGGAGGTAACGAACTTTACGATGAGGCGGTCCGGGTCCTGAATGCAATATTGACAGGGAATTGTGACAAACTAGTGGGAACCCCTCTTTTTGCAATGTTTGGCCTCAGATATTATCGACGGTTCCTGTGTAACACCAAATATTTATTGTTTTAGACACAAAGGTTTTGGGAATGTATTACATGTAAAGAATTCGCCCCCAGCTTAAAATTTCGTATATAAGGAGCAACCCACTTTGTACAAATCGAACAGGCTCCTAGTCTCTGCCCGTGTGTAGATTCTGTGACTTCTGTGTCCCTGCAGTAATAAACCTTTGGTCTTTGACGCCACCATCGAGAAGCCCGTGTTTCTGTTCATTTGTGCACCAAGGCAGGTGGAACTCCGGGGTCTTTGGGTGTTGTACCCTGACACCTCTGGACGGAACCAAAAAGTCCAGAACTCCAATCCATTCCCAACATTGTTTATCCTCCGTCTTGTGACTAAATTCGTCCGAAACACAAGATGGTGGACACCCGTTACGCTACCAGTGAGCTACCCGGTTTGCGTACCGGGTAGCGCTTCCACCGCGAAAAATCGAAAAAAAATGTGTTTTAATTTTTTTGCCCCGCAGGGCCCTTTAATAGCCCCCATGTCAATCCTAGGGGGTCAGGAGGGGTCTACCTTGCCCCCTTTCATTCATTTCCCCCTTTGTTTATTTCCACCTCTTGTCTCTCGATCCTACTGAGAGACAAGATGGCGGCCGCTCCGGACTGTTTAGAATGTTGACAGTCACCGGAGAGCCAATCCGCTTCTCCTCGAGAAAGTTCTGTTACGCTCTGGTACGCGAACTGGGGAGCTAACCGGGACGCTGTCACAGATATATATATTTTTTTGAAAGTTAATTTCTCAAAATCCACTAGAGCACATATTTTGAGACCTAGCAAAGGCACATCGGGCAAACAATCTCTACAATTTTGCCAAGTTTCATAGAAATCCATTCAGCCGTTCGGGCTAAAAGTGAGTCCAACCGCCCTATGGAAAACTCAATGTTAAAAACATGTTTTGGGACCCCCCTTTTTTCTCGGCCCCCGCTTGACGAACTCCCCCCCAAACTTTCAGGGGACGCTCAGAAGCAAAGTGTGCCATTTTCCTGAAAATTTCAGCCAATTCCGTCCATCAACGCCAAAGTTATTCAACATAGAATTTTCAGAAATCCCTATTAAAAAAAATCCTAACTATATATACCTACTGGCGACCGCCAGTAGGTAATATATATATATATATATATATATATATATATATATATATATATATATATATATATATATATATATATATATATATATATATATATATATTCACTGAAAAAACCATAGGTTATAGACCATATATAGTTAGGGATTAGCATTTAAAAAACCTTATTTTATTTGCACAAAACCATTGAAATTCCATATATAGCTAGTTGCACTAACTATATATCGTGGACCCGCAATCCACTGCTAATGATGTCACATATTACATCATTCATGACATGGTCAGTGACATCACTGATGACATCACTGATGACATCTCAAATGACATCACTGATGACATCACTGATGACATCACTGATGACAACACCCAGTGACTGTATGTTTCTGTAAAGTTAAAATATGTCTTACATATTGAAGAATGAGTGGATGTATAAGTGTCTGGATGAAGGATTTAGTATGTGCATGACTGACTGTATGAGAGAATGATTAAATGTGTCTCACTGAGTGTATGGGTTAGTGATTAAAGTGTCTTAATTTGGCAATCATTATTTATGTTGTTCTGTAAACTGCTGCATGTTTAAATCAGTAGCTATATCAGTAACTATATGGGTTATTGAATGGTTGCCCAAGTATTTGTATGGGAGACTGAGTATGTGTGTGGGTGGCTGGGAGGTGTATAACTCTGTGCATAGATGTGTGAGCAGTTGATTCCCTAGGTGTATGGGTTCAAAAGTGCATGTAGAAACAGCTGTATGGACAGTTGACTGTGTGCATGAGTATATTGTTGAGTGAATGGATTTCTCAGTGCTACATGTCAAAGTAAGTACATATGTAAAACACACTCCATGTGAGAGTTGACATATATAAATAACTGAACATAAGAGCCAGTGAATGTGTGAGTGGCTGTATGAATCATTGTGAACTTGTATCAAGGATTGTATAAGAGAGTAAATATGTGTTACTATATGTTTGAATAAGTAAGGTGTGTATAACTGTATAGTTGAGGAAATGGAGATGTGATTGATTCTTTGCATGACTGACTAGGTGTGTGAGTAACTCCATGGATGTGTGACAGTCTGTGAGTGCCTGTTTACAGTGATGTCATCAGTGATGTCATTTGAGATGTCATCAGTGATGTCATCAGTGATGTCACTGACCATGTCATAAATGATGTAATATGTGACATCATCAGCAGTGGATTGCGGGTGCGCGATATATAGTTACTGCAACTAACTATATATGGAATTTCAATGGTTTTGTGTGAGTAAAATAAGGTTTTGTAAATGCTAATTCCTATCTATATATGGTCTATAACCTATGGTTTTTTCAGTGAATTTTCAAGGTTTTGTAAATGCTAATTCCTAACAATATATGGTCTATAACCTATGGTTTTTTCAGTGAATTTCAATGGTTTTTTAAAAGCTAATATCTGTAGCTGTAAAATGTATTCTTCTTTAAATCTTAAAATATATTTTACATGTTTTTTATACATTTAAAAAAAAAAAAATTGTTTCGCTCCCAGTCCGCGAACCGGTCAGCTTCTCGTTAGCTCAATTTAAAGCCGCGACTCAGTCCGCGAACCGGTAAACGTTCCTTTAGCGTAACTGTTACGTTAGAATGACGTTTTGCGTTGTCGCGTAATACGTCATTTGACGCACCAAGTTAGCGGACCCGGAAGCGGACCGGAAAGCGGCGCAAAACGCGAAACGTAAACACAGCAGGTCATGTGACTCGATAATAACACTTTTCATTGGTTCATTTCACTTTTGGTTTCCTAATGATGTAATACTAGATCATGTGATCTAAAATTAACACTTTTCATTGGTTTAGAACTTTTGCTTTTCCCAAATGATGAAAACCCTCCTTCTTTCCTCACTCTGACTTTCATCTTGGTGAGAGAAAGACCCTTTTTCATAGTTGAGCAATGGCTTCAGTAGTTGCTTCAGCTGGTGGACCCCCACCACCACCTCCACCTCCTCATGGGAAGAGAGGACCACCTGCTAAAGTAATCTTAGAAGAAGAGGCAGATCAGGAAGAGGAGGATGAGCAGGAAGAGCCAGAGTTTTTGCCAGAGGAGCCCAGGAGATATAACCGAAAAGAAAACTACATCTGGCAATTTTTTAGATTTCCTGAGGGGCAAAAAAAAGTGAATGCAAGATATGTGTTTTGCCGTATATGCGATAAAAGACTGTCAAGGGGGAATGATAAGAAATATAGCTTTGGCAATTACACTATGCATAGGCATATGAGTAGGTGGCACCCAAACAATTATAGTGCTGCCCAGCTTCGTGATGAACAACTAAATCCCCCTGCAATGGAAAGAAGATCGGTGGTTCAAGAAGTGTCGGGACCAGAGGCGAGGGAGATGGTCCCAAACATTCAAATGAACTTTGGGGAAGTGAAGCAAGTGTGCGTGCGCTGTAACCAAATACTTTGCTACAGAGAAAGTAGCATTATTCTAATTATGAAAGCTATTACTAATCATGTTTGCCCGAAACGTCTCAAACAATAAATTCTTCTTTTTTTCGTTGCTCCTGTTGAGCCCTTTTCAATGAATCATTTTTGTTTCCCCCCTCCCCCCAAAAAAACCAAAATAAATCAAAATGTTCAGAAAATACAAAAAGAATATAAAAAATGTTCGGAAAAATAATAAAAAAATTTAAAACAACAAAAACCAAAAAAAAAGTTCTTTTCAGAACTACCTCTCCATTATAAAAAAAATTGGTAGAATTTTTGAAACTCTGCCAACCTCTATTTCTTTTAGTTCGCTCCCAGTTCGCACTCCGGTACGCGAACCGGGAGCGAACCCAAAATTTTTTTTTTTAAAAAGAACTGTAAGTATAAGGGAAGGAAACAGACAGTTATGTTACAAGAAAGACAGCTATAGGGAGTAAAGAAAATATACTGTTACCCGCAATCCACTTCTGATCATGTCACATATTACATCATTCTTGACATGGTCAGTGACATCATCAGCAGTGGATTGCGAGTAACAGTATGTTTTGTTTACTTCCTATAGCTTTCTTTCTTGTAACATAACTGTCTGTTTCCTACCCTTATACTTACTGTTCTTGTTTTAAAAATTTTTTGGAGATCATTCAGAAACAGTAACATTAATAGAGACAGAATGAGTGAATAAGAATAAAGAAGTATGAGAAGAGAGGGACTGAGAAAAATACTGGAAGGAGTAGAATAATTAAGTAATAGAGAAAGGAATGAGGGAAGTAGCAAATGCAGGAAAGTAAGGATTAAAGAAATGAAGCAGTAGAACTAATAGATGTTAAATGTGATAGATTAAATGATTGATTCAGGATGACGATAAGGTGTGTCCTCTCCAAAAGTTTGTTTAAGCTGAGGCCTACTCAGGGTTGCATATCAAATTTATGCTTCTTGAAGAATACAGAGGAGATAATACATGTGAAGGCCTACCATTGAAGTAAAACATGTCCACTTCACTCTTGAACAACGGCCAGACCTCTTCTGTGTCCATAGACAGACCTAAACTTCATCTGCACAATGTCATTCGTAAACTTAGAAAACACAAGTAATGTAATTGAAAAACGTGGAGTTTCTTTTGCTCATTTCACAATCACATCACCTGTGTTGCCTTTTCTTAGGTATCTCATAGTGCAGATGTAGTCCAGCATATGAAACAGAACGCAGAAGTGCAGCAGTGTATGCATTAATACATGTAAAGGCCTACCAATGAAGTAAGTCATGTCCACTTATTACATCATTCATGACATGGTCAGTGACATCATCAGCAGTGGATTGCGGGTAGAAAGAGTAGAAAACATTTACCTTATAATTCTTGTTAACTTTTTCAATTATTTTTTCATACTTTCAATCTGTAAAAGAGAGAACAAACATTTCAAAAATATTAAAACATGTATTTAAAAATTAGAAAAGACAAGGGAAAAGGTTCAAGAACAAACAGTTTTTCAACAACTTTGACATTTACAGAAGCCTCTGCTTCTCTACGTCCCCTACACAATCCTAAAGATATATATTTTAAACAAACAGTATCTTGATGCTGAAAAACTGAGGCCTATTTTGGAACATGGTGCATCTTTTGCACTGCTGATGTCTCACAATAGTGATGCAATAGCAGCGCAAAAGAGATGTAAAGCCATCATAAAATTGTGTCTAACATTTTAAATGAGTGTTTCAGGATGCAAATAAGATGTGTCCTTTCAAGAGGTTTCTTTGAGGTGAGGCCTATTCAGTTTTTAAAAAAAACAGTACCCAGAAGTGCAGCTCTGTAAGCATTAACTTTGACACTTACAAAAGCCTCAGTTTCTCCATATCTACCTCACATTTCTAAATGTATATCATAAGTACAAAAAGTAGAACATTAATTATACATGTTAAATGGTTTATTTTTGCTGTTCTCAGAATATATCAAATTTCACTTAAATCAGTGACTTGAAGGTATTCATCATGTAACAGCGGGGAAAAAAAAACACAATCAAAATGATTGTGTTTAAAAAACCCATACAATCTAAGAAATCTGAATTCAAAACTCCTTAAAATTAACTTACTTTCCATAACGTCGAAGGATGTCCTATGAACAGCGTACACTCTGTTGTGCTATAAATATTTTCAGCCCGTCACTTTCTGAAAGAAAACCTCCATCGTTTTGAAAAATATGTTACATGCAATAAAAGACTTCTCACATTCTACCACATGTTTCCACTTGGCCAAATCATGTTGCAGCGATTCACAACTCTTGTAATTCTTCCAATCAAATCCTGTCATTTTCTATTTTCGCAACTTTCAAAAAGAAAACATTTAAGATTACTTTCACAATCCTGGACTACTAATATCTTACCCTTCTTGCTCTGATACTGCTTACTATGAAGCAGACTTACTTGCATCAGGTTTATATAGTTGGATTTTTAAAATTACATTATAATTAAAAGTTTTGGACCAATAATCTAGACAGCATTGCAGACTTACATTCCCTCTACTTCATGAACCTTTTGCAATTCCTCAGAGGAAATCCCGAGATTCTTTCCTTAAAATTTTGGTTTTAAAAACACCAGGTAAGAATTTTTAAGGTCAAACGGCAATTTTTTTTTGAAAGTTACAACAGAATCGTTGCAGAATGACCAGCCGTTTCTAGACTTTAAATACGCTTTGTAATGTCCTGATGTTGTTGAAGGACCATCGTGATAGATAATTGCTACAGTTACAAAAGTCCTTCCTGATATTGACAGCTGAGAAGCAACAACATTTTGATCCATCAGGCCTACATCGTTGGATCATTAAAATGACATACTGGCCATATCTTCGTATAAATAATGTTGACATCATTTCAGATTTACATTGGCTACACTCCATGTTGTGATCAGCTGCATTTACTAGCTTATTAAAGGAGACTGATTTACTGTCTGGCAAAGTTAAATATATAAATCTTTCTGAGTCTACACTAGTAGTACTTGATACAATACACTTCTCGCAGTCATGCTGCCATTGATAAGAAAGCCCAAACAGGTGATCTACATCTACACCCTCATCTTGCAATACATCAAGCATATACATTAAAAACTCCTGACAATCCTGCTGATTATTTTCAGAGAAGTCTGTTTGACCTGAACATTCATCTAAGAGATAACGAACTTCAGACACACTTTCTACTTTTGTCCGATCAGTGCTACATTTCTCTAACACAGAATTCAACAAACAGCATAAACTTTGTTCCGAATTGAACACAATCTGTTCTTTTAAAGTCTCTAGTGAAAAGAGAACATTAACCACTACATTTGCATAGCAGTTGACACCAGAACTGTTTTCAAATTGAAAACCGACAACATCTTCAACAGAATCCGTTTTCTTTCTGCTTACAATTTTTGGTTCATCGACTTTTCGGCTTTTTGCTACAACCTCCCTACTATTAGTGATATTTCTTCGTTTACGGCCTACCACACGTTTCTCAAACAAAGGATATTGAGGCAAATGTGGCGCATACTCTCTTCTTAACCTATTGTATTCCTTAACACAATCTAGATCCGCACAAATGTTTGTGACATCACAATCAATCAAGTCAATCCCGATAAAGTTCTAACTTGTGACAATGCCACATATGCCATACCCTCTTTGAACACAGAACTGCCAATATTCACCAATGCACTATCTACACTTAAACCTTGCGATTTATGGATTGTCACCGCATATGCCAAGCAAACAGGAAACTGTTTACGGCGAACATATAAGTCTTTAACAAGCAAAAACCTAGCAGAACAACGACCAATTAGCTGTACTTCCTCAATGCCATCAAATTTAATTTTTAAAAATTCAATACCATCTCTACTTCTGTATTTCTCAAAATCAACAACATTACCCATTGATCCATTTACCAGACCTCTTTCAACATGTAAATTCCTTCTCAAAATGATTCGGCAATTTAAACACACATTCAAAGTCTTTTCAAAACCCGCTGTTTTAGATATAGTCTTCTCTAATGAATCCAATTTTGATTTCAAATTCTCTGACAAAATAATTGTGGATCCCATATGCTCTATTCTGTCAATAGCTTCAAGTTTCACAATCTCTTGCTTTTCTAAATTCAACATTTTGTTGTTGAAGATGGAACATTCTGCAAGAGTTGGCATCAAACATATTCCGGATTTCTTCTCAGTAATTTTCTGAAAAATTTTCTCAGGCACAACGTCTTGTTCTGGATATAAATTTGACAGTAATCGTGCATTTAAAGCTTCTTTCCCATGCTCGGTCACTTTTCCAATTCTAATATCTTGTAGAATATTCTTGTAATCTTCATCCTTTGCCTGACGCTTATTTTCATGCAGTTCAGCATAATTGAAGTTTAACCATATATTGACGTTGCCAATGCTCCCTAGGCACTTCCTGGTATCTTCATGCGTGAGTATTTTGAATACAGGTTGTCCTTTTACTGGTGTCAGCTGCAGAAGATCTCCAAAAACAATGATGTGTTTGCCACCAAATAACACATCATACTCAGTTTTAAGAACTTCTTGCATTCTCAAATGCACAAAGGCAAGCATGACATTGGAAACCATGCTTACTTCGTCAATGATAAGAAGTTTCATTTTCCTCAAGACTCTTGAAACTTCACAACAAGCATCCCCAGATAACTTGTGGTTCTGTAATTTGTTGTCATGCTCCACTGGCAGCATCAGTAGACGATGCAAAGTAATACCTTTAATGTTATGTGCTGCCAGTCCAGTAGGAGCGGTAACAACACAAGACAGCGATGACTCAGTCCTTTCCTGCAAATAACAAGAAATTGCTTTAATAAGGAAACTTTTTCCAGTTTCCAGTTCCCGCTTCTCCACTCACGTACAGTCGGACAGGCTTCAACGACGTACATGAGCACTCTTTCTTCTCATGACTTAATCCATGATCAATTTGCTTGGTCACTTCGTCATATATTTTCCTCTGCTCAACGTTGAGTTGTTTTTCCAAGTCTTCTAAGTTAACCGCATCCTCCTGAGCATGTGCCATGGCTCTTTCCACTTCATTCATAGCAGTGGCAGCTTCATTTTCGATAATAGGTCCTCCTAGTGGATCCTGACTCAATGAAACAGAACTCTGACTGTCCTGAGAACTGTCTCAGGCAATCTCGGCTGCAATCGTTGCTTCCTGCTCAATTTCCAAAGTCGACATTTCTTGATATTTGGGAAAAGCAGGACATTCAATTGTCTCCTTAGCAGCAGTGAAAGAGTCTTCGTAACAGAGGAAATCTCCAAGCAGTTCCTCTTCTGCACGCCAAGGCTTGAAAAGTTGCAAAAGTGCTAAATAGAAAAACTCCTTTTTTTCTGGAGATTCGCCACTCAATTTTCGATGGTTTACTAATTGGCATTTCTTTGCTTGACCAGACATCCCTCACTTCCAATTACAGCATACACTCCTTTCTCAATATCTTCTTTGATGTTCCTCTTGAATATATAATTTTGTAGAACCTCATATAGACAAACATTCTCAAGGTGACTGCTTCGATTTGGATAATATGTATCCAACATGTTGGTCTTCAAAATGTCGGTACTGTTTGGTTCCTTTTCCGCCAAATACTCAATTTCCCGGACAGGTTTTAGAACTCGATTTCGCGTTGCAGCAAGACCAAGACTCGCCCAAATGATACTCCTGGATTTGGCATAGAGACTTGCTGAAGACAACCGGTCAGAACATTCGTAAGCTCCAATTTCTCGATGCGACAACATCTTCAGACTGAAACTGTACAACTTCTTGCTGAGGTTCTTTTCATGGGAAATGTCCTCCCACATATTCTTCAATTCTGTCTTTTCTTTTTTGGTGATGTAAGATGTCACATACCGAGCCACAGCCATACAGTTGTCAGCCACAAACTGTATATCCATTTTAGCATTCCACATGGACAAAATCACTGGGTTGTAGTCGTTGATGTACTTGGGCTCTTCGTTCCTTTTCAAATTGTATGTATTTTTGGGTGATTTCCTCGTCACATTATGTCGCAGCGAAGACATCAAACTGTTCACTCTTCCTTTAGAAATCACTGGTCGTGGAAAGTTGAAACGACATTTGGTGTAGAACTTCTCCTTGTTTCTGAATATACGACGACAGTACTTTCCACAACGATGGCTTTGGAAACGTAGAACTTGTTCTCTTAGGCTTTTCATCTCCGTTGCGTTTGGAACAACCCACGTAGAATACTGTTCTATGAAATTCATCACTAAGTCTTCCGGATCTGTTCCAAATTTAGGTGCATCCTTGATCCACAGCAACATATGTATATGAGGAACACCTCTTGCTTGGTACTCCTTTCTCCAGAAGAAATCCAACACCTCTCCAAGAGGTGGATTCTTCTTATTTGTGATGAAAGACATCATAGCTTCAAATCTATGATTGAAGTACCTGCATACATTCACTGGATCCAAAGAACACAGTTCTCCAGGTGTCTTGAATTCAATGTTTTCAATATTTCCATTTGCCTCTCGTAGAAATTCAAGTAAGTCTTCCCAGCCATACTCGGCACAGCTCAGAGTGAGGAACCAAGTTGGAGTTCCTAAGTTCCTCAGCATACATTTTAAATCACCATGACGACGGTACCAGTACTCATTAGTACCACGCTGACACGCCATGAGATTAATTAGGTGAGAATCCAAAATGCTGTCTTTGACATTGACTTTATGCATAAAGTCACTTGCCGAGATGTTTCGCATCTGTATACCACTTTTTAAGATGTGGTTCACTGCATATGACAGTCCAGACAGATCGCTTTCAAATAGGAGATGAAACAAATAGGGAATGCATTGATGAAACCTAGGATCTTCCTCCTTGACCTGTTGGAAATAGTTGTGGGAAACACCGAGCTTCCAAAGTTTCCTCCCAAACACTAATGGGACTCCCTTTGGCTTGTTTCATTTGAAACAACTCAATAGCATTCCCCATGACTTCCTTGGAATGCAAAGGATGAACACTATAATGTTCATATATTTCTTCACTTTTAGAGGCCTCTACTTTCTCAATTTGGCCAGCACACAAATCGCTATCCTCTTCATCACTTACTTCCTCTTCTGCAACATATACATTCTTATAGAACTTATTATTTTTCTTCAAATACAATGTTGCCTTTTTGACTTTCCTAACATCCACTAAATCTTGCCATGTTTTCTTATTCTTTGTCGGAACCCCATTAACCAAGATAACCAGAGGTTCCTCTTCCACTTTTTCTACTCCAATTGTGTTAATGTTTTTGTTCAAATCTAGAGGCAAATAAACAACTCTTTCCTTTAATCCTCTCTGTAAATCTGATGGAGGCAACTTCCCTGTCTTTGGCTCCATTCTTACAATAGCCTGAAAGGGATGGATACTTTGAATCAAAATAGATTCATAAGTATTTAAATCCTTCAATTCAGAAGGAATCTCATCCAATTCCAGATTATTATGAACCGCCCTAGCGGGCATCTGGTTTTGGTTTAATTTGTTACAACAATAAGTACACACACGTTGATCCGATCCCAAATCAAAACAATTTTCTACCATCAAGTATGTGGCAAAATCCTTCCATTCACTATTATTTTCCCTTTCACTTTTTGCATATAAATCCACTAACTTAATCTGATTCTTGTAATAAGTGCGTCGACAACACACATAAGTGAAATTAGGCCTCTCACTTGATTTCATCTGAAACGTGGCAATTTCCTTCTGAAATTTATCTGTACTACAAACCTGTACATTATCTTCAACATTACCCTCTACTTCTGGGTCAATTTGAACATTCTCATCTTTACTTCCAAAGTAACAAAACTCAATTTCTTCACAAATATTCTTGACATCTATTTCAGAACCATGCAAAAGAGCAGCACATAATTGTTTAAGCATAATTGCTGGACTCTTAGCATGATACAACATTCTGACTAATTTCCTGACTTTATTATGATGCACTGCTAGCATCCTGAAATGATGAAAAACACTCTGGCATACTCTCCTGGAAAGACAAGCCAGTGAATGACCACGCAAACCTGTCATTTGTCTCACTCTGCAAGGATCTAATTCTTGCAACAACTTCATTTTCTGCTTCAAACTTTTCTTATTAAATGTCCGTACAAAATCACAAACCAAATTGATGGAATCCTGTCGCACACTGCAAATAGAACTACACTTCCAAATGTACACAGGACCCTTAGGACATCTTCCTAAAACCTCATTACCTAACACCTCGTCTGCCTCTGTTGTCACAAGTTTTTCTTTTTTAACTGGACAACCATCCTTCACTTCATAAGCTCGACCACTGGTGTCAACTGCAAACACCAAATCATTATCCTGAAAATAACTCTCCTCATTAAAAAATGCCTCACAACTTGAACTATGCATCCATTCTCCGGAAAAAACTTCACAAAAGTTAGTACGATTTACTACTCTCTTCCATCTACTATTTGATTTGAAATCAGAAATTACCTTGCTTAGTTTCCTAATTCTATTGATTACCAAAATAAATAACTTTCGCTTAATTTCGAAAGCATGATCAATAATTTTCTCTACATTTTTCTTCTTCTTCTAAAATGCCACTTTCTGTTGGCCTTTCTTAATATTTTTTAATAAATTAACTATTATCCTCTTGCGGAACATTCGTTTTCGAATGTCCCTAAACTGTTGTTTCCTTCTACTATCATGAACAGAGTTATCTCTTGCTCTAGCAGTAACATTTTTGATTGGTCTTTCCTTTCCATTTAAATTGCTTTTCTTTTTCTGGACTGAAACATTTTTGGGAGAAATACTTTTTTTACTACAAATATTTCTTATGAATGATTTTGTGCTCTTACCCGGAGCTTTCTTGGTGATTTCACAAATTTTTTGGGGAGAGGACTGCTGCAATAATTGATGATCCTGCTGTCTTTGACGTTTTCTAGCCTTTCTAATTCGATTCTTAGTTGGCATTTTTCAAATTTTGAAATGATCTGCAGTTGAATCTGTGGAAAAATATAATAAAAAATGTTATTAACCACTATTACTAAACAGTAAATGAATAACAGTCATCAAAAACTTAACACCCTACTTATTATTTAACATACCAAATCTTTTGCACCACCACTGCGTCACAAAAGTGACGCACAGTGGTACAAAACAGGCATACACCTATCAGAAATCTCTCCCTAACATTTTAAATGATTGATTCAGGATGACGATAAGGGGCCTCATTTATGAGGCCTTGCGTCAGTTTTGCGCTGCGGATGCGGCACTTTTTGTGACGCATCTGCGGCGTAAAACATGTGCCTTGTTGCGCCATATTTAAAAAGTGACGCATCTAGGTAGATGCGTCACTTTTTAAACCCCTGCGCCACACTATACCTGCGTCAGGTATAATGTATGCAGAGGTGGCGTTCCCCCGCAAAAAGCCTCGTAATAGTGACGCAGTGAAATCTATGAGATTTCACTGCATCACTTTTAGGATGCTGTTGCGTCAAAATCTTGCGCCTGCCTCACAGCAGGCGTAAGGCTGACGCAAGCCCTTTCACATGGGGCTTTCCCCATGTGAAAGAACGCATTGCTGGAGATGCGTCACTTTTGTGACACACTCCAGCAATGCATCACTTTTGCGCTTACAGATGCGTCAGAAATACTGACGTATCTGTAAGTCCTTGCAACAAGATGCGTCATACATTAAATATGACGCATAATTGGTGTCGCAAGGAGTGCACAGTGAAAAGTGACGCATCGCTGTTTTCACGCAGCGATGCATCACTTTTCATAAATGAGGCCCAAGGTGTGGCCTATCTAGAGGTTTGTTTGGGCCCAGATCTTTGGACTGGGGTGAATGTGTGTCATTGATCCACATTCGGTCCATCACCTGTTTTGTTTGTTTGAGGTGAGGCCAACACACGGTTGCAGATGAGATTTTTGCTTGTTGAAGAAAACAAAGGAGATAGTACATGTGAAGGCCTACGAATGAAGTAAGTCATGTCCACTTCACTCTTGAACAAAGGGCAGACCTCTTTTGAATCTGTGGTCACACCTAAACTTCATCTACACAATGTCATTCATAAACTTAGGAAACACTAGTGATGTAATTGAAAAATGTGGAGTTTCTTTTCCTCATTTCAGAATTACATCACCTGTGTTTCCTCATTGACTTAAAATGTCCTTAATACACATGAAAGCGTTTTTTAGATTGCCCTTGCACCATTTTTGGGTCATTTTTAACATGGCTATATAACTCCCATAATCAAAATCTAAGTTTGCCAAGCACAGGTGGGAGCATATTTACAAGAAACTTGCCCCATGCAGAAAGCTCTTCAATTTAAATGGGAAAAATAACATCAGAGACACTTAAATGCCTTATAAATATGCCCCCAACAACCTATGAAGCTCTAGCAGTACATATCCAGAAATGTAATTGATTTCAAAAAATCGTTTTTAAACACAGCATATAAATCAATTGTATACCTACATATGGTTGGGATATCCGTCACCCCCTCCCAACACACTCCCCAAGAATGGGAAGACGGAAACGGTTCTTGAACTTTTGGAAGGCGGGAGGGAGTTTCCCTCCTGGCCGTATTTATTAAAATATGAAACAAAATTAAAACATTAAAATAACAGTTTCATATCATGTACAATTTCATTTACACATTACGATGTTTCTTGGCTAACCTTAACACATCTCTAATACAAAGGTTCTCCTAGCCGATTCTAAAATATCCTGTAAATGCATTTCAAAAATTCAAATTGTACATCCTAACATTACGGGCCAACGGCAAGGTCGTAACCAGTGTCAGATCCCTAAACCAGAACTCCCCCCTCACTTGTGAGGGGCGGGCGCACGGAGGACTGTCCCTCTGTGCCAACTTCCAATTTCCCTTGTCTTAACGGGGGCCCCATATTTACTCAACGCCATCTTTAGTGGTCGTCCGAGGACTCGTGTGAGGTGTCTAGAAGGTAGCGTAGACCCCCCTCCAACCCCACACTGCTTACCACATCTGCCGTCGCAGATGTCCTGGCCCCGGGAAATTCCCAGGAGGGGCCCGTAGCCCCTCCTCCCCAGGGAGGGGCCTATGACCGCCTTCCCTTTTGGCGGCCCCATCCTTAGAGGGGACCGCCTCCCCGTTTGAGGGGCCAATGGCCGCCTCCCCCCGGGCGCTCCCATCCATAATGGGTGACGCCCCCACCTCTAGGGATCTTCCAATTACTGCTCACCGATCATGACCTTACCGCCCGACCAAAATAAATACGACATTTTTTAAACTAAAGAGGATGGAAAAAAGACAGTCATACTGAGCGATTCAAAGTATAAACTCCTATTAAGCTTTGACGACATACATGCTGAAAGAGCAACCACTTTATTTACATACCAAAAAATTACCAACTTTATTCGAAAACAACCTAAAAAAGAAACAGTATCGTGTCACTCGACTTTATTCCAAAACAAATCACTGTCATCAGGGGCTGGTGGGTGGGTCAAAATTGGCTCCTTGTTCCGTCTCGAGCTCACGTGCAACGGGGAGGTGCAGCTTCTGAGCACAGGAACAAGAGGATGCTTCCTTGAATTGTCGCTCCTCTTATCCTCCTTCGGGCGGGCGTGGACCCTCCTCCAATCCGCCTACAGGGCGTGGCCAACGGTGTAGGTGTCTAGGACAACCCCTCCTTGGGCGGGAAAAGTCACGCCCCGGCTACGCCGCCTCGGGCATACCAGCCGAGACTCGCCTCCCGCCCAAAAATGGCTTCCCGGGGGGATCAGGGTACTCCACCATACGTTCGGGGGGACCGAGTGGTCGCCCCTTTCCATATGGTTGGGATACCCGTCACCCCCTCCCAACACACTCCCCAAGAATGGGAAGACGGAAACGGTTCTTGAACTTTTGGAAGGCGGGAGGGAGTTACCCTCCCGGCCGTATTTATTAAAATATGAAACAAAATTAAAACATTAAAATAACAGTTTCATATCATGTACAATTTCATTTACACATTACGATGTTTCTTGGCTAACCTTAACACATCTCTAATACAAAGGTTCTCCTAGCTGATTCTAAAACATCCTGTAAATGCATTTCAAAAATTCAAATTGTACATCCTAACATTACGGGCCAACGGCAAGGTCGTAACCGGTGTCAGATCCCTAAACCAGAACTCCCCCCTCACTTGTGAGGGGCGGGCGCACAGAGGACTGTCCCTCTGTGCCAACTTCCAATTTCCCTTGTCTTAACGGGGGCCCCATATTTACTCGACGCCATCTTTAGTGGTCGTCCGAGGACTCGTGTGAGGTGTCTAGAAGGTAGCGTAGACCCCCCTCCCACCCCACACTGCTTACCACATCTGCCGTCGCAGATGTCCTGGCCCCAGGACATTCCCAGGAGGGGCCCGTAGCCCCTCCTCCCCAGGGGGGGGCCTATGACATCCTTCCCTTTCGGCGGCCCCATCCTTAGAGGGGACCGCCTCCCCATTTGAGGGGCCAATGGCCGCCTCCCCCCGGGTGCTCCCATCCATAATGGGTGACGCCCCCACCTCTAGGGATCTTCCAATTACTGCTCACCGATCATGACCTTACCGCCACAGGCCGGATAGTTGACTGACTATCCGGACTCCCCCACAAAACTCCTACCTAAAGGTCATGACTGCACAAACTCTTTAACCAAGCTACAAAATCTCCTATGAGTAAAGCATTCCCCTCCCGGGACAAATGGACCCCATCCTCCAGATACATATGGTCCCCCCGGATACATCCATGAGGAATACAATGCAATGTACCTGTACGAAACAACCTACCAAGTTTGTTATTTACTTTCTTCACCGACTGATTTAAAGCTGACACAGAAATAGCCCCCCGCCACACCTTCCACGGAATCATGTGTGACCATGCAATCGTGCACCCCGGAACCCTTCTCGCCAACCAACTTAGTGTGGATAAGATTAATTCGAGAAGTACTCGTCGACCAGTGGTCACCAAATCATTGCCCCCAAGATGCACTATGATTACAGATGGCGGTGACCTTGTCCGCCCTAACAAACCCTCCATAAAATTTTGAAACTGGTCAATACAGAGCCCGCCCCTTCCGTAGAAGGTCACCCTGTACCCGTATTCCCCAGCCATGTGAATCATGTCATCTGCTTTGAATACGTCTGCGGCACGCCTCACGTATGAGTGGCCGACGACCCACACCACTCTTCCCTCAGCCGGTGATCTTTGACCGCTGGTCCCCAGGTGTCGGGTCAACTGCACAGTCCGCCCCGCAAAGCCTGCTCGCGAAACTGAAAACCAAACAGAAAACAAGAAGCGTGAGTGCATGACATTATCTTCACAACATGTGCAACCGCACATACCTCTTATAACAATTCGAGGACCAACGCCCCAACTGTTTCACTTTATCCACACTCAACCCCCTGGCTGTAGCCTCTGTAGCAGCACCTATCCGGAATGAGTGGGTCCCAAAATCGCCCGGGTTCAAGCCCGCTGCCGCGATTGCCATTGTTAACACCCGCTGAAACTGAAACCTGGTCAGTGGGGTGGCGTCGGTATGTCTCAGAAAGCTCCCCCCCCATGATGCCGCCCTTTGCGCTAAGTACTCTTCTACGCATTTCACTGGGCACATGTGGGACCCTAGCATGCGCTGAACAACCACACTGTCTCCGATCGCTCCCTGATCGGTTTTGGACTTGGCTATAGTGACCACCATTGTGTCACCCTTAATCTGGATGTGTTCTCGACACAGACCTCCCCCCGTATCCTGCTTGTTCCTTGCTACCAGTTCGCTTATCCGCATAGCCCCATGGAACGCTAATGCAAAGGCGGCCCGGAACAGCACTGTCTCTGACTGAGATGAACATGTCGCAGGGAGTACGGACATCAACTGGGACAACCTTGGAAGCCCAATCGGGCGCCTCTCGTCCTCTCTACGACCCTCAAGGCGTTGCCACCCGCGCAACGCCTTCTTTACTAGAAAGGACGCTGTGGGGTCCTGAATGCCATGAGCCTGCGCCATGAATGCAATGGCAGCTCGGTGTCTATTGGCAGTTGCCACTGATCGGCCTGCCTGATGCAATGAAACTAGAAATTTCAGGACATACTCTTCCTGTCCCCAATGCTCCCCCCTAGCTGGACCCAAAAATGCCCAATAGGAACGGAACGCCCCTTCATATGCCTTCCTTGTCCTGGGGGCTAGACTCTCTCCCACGAGGTTTTGTAATCCGGGGCACCGAGAGACCAGAGAACTTCGGGAAATGGTGCCGCCACCAAGTCCGCAGAGGGCAGATGGCCCCGGAAGGCCTGCATGTGGGAACGAGAGAGTGCATCAGCCGCCTGGTTCAGTACCCCAGGCACATGTTTTGCTCTAAAGTGGACGTTTAATTTCATACATAGCAGGACAATTTCTTTTATCAATCTCAAGATCAATTTGTAGCGTGCTGCCTGATTATTGACACATTCAACCACGGTCATATTATCCGACCAGAACACCACAGTGCGGTCACGAAACCCCTCCGGCCATGTCTTCAAGGCCACTAGAATAGGGAACAGTTCAAGAAACCCAATGTTACCTGTGAGCCCACTCTCGTACCACCATGCCGGCCATGTTTGTGCCGACCAATGATTACCAAAGATGGCGCCAAAACCCACACTCCCTGCCGAGTCGGTCCACAAACCCAGCTCCTCGGAGGAAACCGCTGGTTTGTTCCACAGGACACGACCGTTGAAATCCGCCAGGAATGCCAACCATATGCGCATGTCCTGGCGAACCTCTGCCGAGAGTCTTGTGCGGTGATGCCCTTCCCTAAGACCAACCATGGCTTGAGCAATAGAGCGAGAAAAGGGGCGAGCCATTGGTATCACTCTAAGGGCAAAATTAAGCTGACCCACAACCTGCTGCAACTGATGCAACGTTACTTTCGTCTCGTCAACACATGCCTCGAGTGAGGCCATAAATTTTAATACCTTTTCTTTAGGCAAACGGAAGCACCCCTCTTCGGAATCGAGCTCAATTCCTAGAAACTCGAGCGAAGTAGACGGCCCCACTGTTTTGCCCGGTGCCAGTGGCACGCCAAATATTCTCACGAGATCACAAAATTTACTCAAAGCCTGTGCACATTCCGTGTCCCCAGCTGCCCCCAGAAACAGAAAATCATCAAGGTAATGCATAACCTGCGTAAAGCCTGTGGCTCTGGTGAACGCCCATTGTAAAAAACTACTGAATTTTTCAAAATACGCACAAGAGATGGAGCAACCTATTGGCATACATTTATCCATGTAATAGCGTCCCTGGAACCGACACTTGGTTTTCACACAGTGCTTCCCCCCGAAAATCCCCCGCCCGGATGCGGAAACCACATGAGAAACCGTCCCTCAACACCCCAGCGGAGACATGATCAGGGTATTCGTTCAGCCAAGGGATCATTGCCATGATGTCGATGGGAGTAGGTAGCAGCGCCCCTCGGCCGTCATTAGACCTGTTTGGCGCCGCCTCTGCCCCCTGAATCGCCGTTCTTGGCTCTGCATGAACTCTCGGGGTGTGAAGATTGTCCGCACCCTGCACACTCATGCCTAAATTTGCACGTCCCCTGTGGCCTAGTGCACTTGCCCCTGTTGAAGCTCCAACAGACCCCTTTTTTGCCAGAGTTCCCATTACTCCTTGTGTGCTGATCACCACCGGCGCACCCTCGAAAGGGCACCGCCGGGGAATGGCGGGAAGGCTCTGCCCCATTCCCGCCAAACGAAGACGGCTTTGTCGGGTTTGACCTGACCTGTTTCTGCCAGGAAATGGAGTCGAAACAATCCCACGTCAGGGATGAGTCGTGCTCCTTGGCCTTATGAAATTTGTTATCATAACCCAACCATTGATCACCATCGTAAGATTCATAAAACTCCATTATTCGTGTCTGGTAACAAGCCAACTCAGTCAATACCTCAGGCCTACGTTCCCCCATGATTGCAGTGAACATCCCGAAAGCCCTGGCCCAATTAGCGATTGTCTCATGAACTCTGAAACCCGCCATCTTTGCTCGCCATACACTTGGATGCAACAATTCCTTCTGATTTTTAACGTGCTCTATTTCATAATGATCAGTTAATAGCAAAAATATATTCACATATTTATCCGCCCATATCATTTCCTTTGTGGCCAACGGGATATGTTGTACCACCTTTTCCCTTCTTGAGGGTACCGAACCCTCCCCAGCCATTGGCAACGGCTTCTTACCCGAATCAGTAGCTGGACTCGCTGCTGCCGCTGTTCCAACGCCCGAAGACGGCTGTTCCGCAGGAACCTGAGGAGGAACAAAAGGACAAGGTGCCTTCGCAGCATCTCGAGACTGCCGCAACTGCTTCATTATTAGTTTGGCCTCTTCGGCCGTATCCCCTGGAGCTATGGCACCCTCATTATTCTTGCCCAACCACGCCGCCAACTGTGCGGCCAACTCAGGTGGCATATCCCCCTCGTTCACAGGTGTAACTACGACAGGGATCGGCTGTCCTGCATACGGAATCGGAACTGGGGCCTCTACTGGCCTGACCGGGCTCGCCGGAGGTGACTCGGGAACCGGAGCCTCACCCCCTGCCGCCCTGTTCCTGGCCCTTTTACCTCTCCCGGCAGGGACTACCCCCGGCAATGCTGGTCCGATGACTTTCTTAGGCCGGCCCGTACCGTTCATGGCCGCCATCTGCTTCTGCATGTCCGCCATGTCCTTCACCAGCATCCGGAGCATTTGGTCGGTGCTAACCTTCTTTCCGACCTTTTTGCCCGGCATTCTCTTACGATAGTCGACCTAAAGATCCTGGAACCAGAGTTCGAAGCGCTAGAAGAGAAAACACAAGAATTACAAATTCTCAAAATTGGCTCCTTGTTCCGTCTCGAGCTCACGTGCAACGGGGAGGTGCAGCTTCTGAGCACAGGAACAAGAGGATGCTTCCTTGAATTGTCGCTCCTCTTATCCTCCTTCGGGCGGGCGTGGACCCTCCTCCAATACGCCTACAGGGCATGGCCAACGGTGTAGGTGTCTAGGACAACCCCTCCTTGGGTGGGAAAAGGCGCGCCCCGGCTACGCCGCTTCGGGCATACCAGCCGAGACTCGCCTCCCGCCCAAAAATGGCTTCCCGGGGGGATCGGGTACTCCACCATACGTTCGGGGGGACCGAGTGGTTGCCCCTTTCCATTCAAGATGAAATGACTGAAAATGTCCTTGACACACATGAAAGCGTTTTTTTGAATGCCCTTGCACCGTTTTTGGGACATTTTAAAAAAGGCTATGTAACTCCCATAATCAAAATCTAAATTTGCCAAGCACAGGTGGGAGCGTATTTACAAGAAACTTGCCCCATGAAGAACGCTTTCCATTTAAAAAAGGAAAAATAACATCATAGACATTCAAATGCCTTATAAATATGGCCCAAACAACCTATGAAGCTCTAGCAGTACATATCCAGAAATGTAATTGATTTCAAAAAATCGTTTTTAAACACAGCATATAAATCAATTGTATACCTACATTCAAGAGGAAATGACTAAAAATGTCCTTAAGACACATGAAAGCGTTTTTTTGAATGCCCTTGCCCCATTTTTCAGACATTTTTAACATGGCTATGTAACTCCCATAATCAAAATATAAATTTACCAAGCACAGGTGGGGGCGTATTTACAAGAAACTAGCCCCATGAAGAAAGCTCTTCCAGTAAAATGGGAACAATAACATCAGAGACACTCAAATGCCTTATAAATATGGCCCAAACAACCTATGAAGCTCTAGCAGAACATATCCAGAAATGTAATTGTTTTCAAAAATCGTTTTTAAACACAACATATCTGTTTCAACTTACATGAGAGACCATGGAATGGGCTCCATGTACAACAATATCTTGTGTTACTGCATGTCAGAATGCTAAACCGAATATGCAATTACAATTTCTCAAAGAAACAAAATATATTTGTATATCACTTGAGACAAAGCCACATTTTAAAAACACAGCTTTCTTCATCATTTTCTCCTTAAATCATACTATTCTCTATCTAAATTAAATAAATATTTTCTCACCTTAGCAAATACTTTTTGAGTTTCAAAACAGTCTCAGAAATACTCCAAATTGTTTTCAGCAGAACAAAGAGGATGCACTCCAGAGGCTGCAGCTATAGAAAGCACAGAAATGCAGATATTCATTACACATATCTCTCATATTAGCCAATCATAACTCTTCCCTCATTTTTTTCAAATGAAAACCCTTCCCCCCTCTGCCCTCTCTGCCTTTTTTGCTTAGCAACCACCTCCTGAAAGACCTCTCATGTTTGCAAGTTCACACAACAATGTTTCAATTGAACTCTGAACTCTCAGTGCACCTGCGTATCCAGTGCAATCTTTCATTAAATGTTTTTTCCTTGACCATTCAAATTACATCTTTGAAAGAACACATCCATGTACCCTAACTTTCTGTTTTCAGAAATGGAAATGCACCAATCACTGCTAATGAATCATTAGCACTGGAAATCCACAGTTTTTTTTCTTTACAAACTGTTTCAACTGCCCATTCATTACCACACTTCATCTGACTGCAGCCCAACCTTCTCTCACCATGTTTAATGTCTGGATTGTTGGACATAGTTACATCTACTGGGCTCAAAGGTATGCTGAGAACAGAAATTTACCTAACCTCAATTTACAAGATGTGGAAATTAAGTGGTTGGGCCAAAGAGGATTAAAATGTCACCAAATGATACCATTGGTGAAAACCTTTATGCATTTGCCAAAACCTGACCTGTAAATTGTGCACTGTGGAGGTAATGATTTGGGCACTTTGACTGGGGTAGGTCTGGAAATGCTTTTAAAGGACACCTTTGAGCAATTAATGGCACTTTTTCCTCAAACTGCCTTGGTATATTCCAATATATGCCAAAGACAGAAATGGAGGTGGTCCAAACAATTTTGTCCACAAATTGAGAAGTCGAGGAAGCATGTGGAAAGGTGCGACCACTCGGTCCCCCCGAACGTATGGCGGAGTACCCGATCCCCCCGGGAAGCCTAGAGTGGGTTGGCCTAGACACTGACGCGGCTGGCCACGCCCTTGGAGCAGGCAGGGGCGGGTTTACGCCCGCCCTGAAGACGGATAAAAGGAGAAGCAAGATCAGAAGGCATCCTCTTGTTCCTGTGCTCTGAAGCTGCACCTCCTCGCTGCACGTGAGCTCGAGACGGAACGAAGAGCCAATTTTGAGCGTTGTAATCGTTCTTGTTTGTTTTTCAGATACTCTGTTGGAGAATGCCGAAGAAGGCGGGAAAGCGCATGACTACTGACCAGATGCTGCGCGTTCTCATGAAAGAGGTGACCGACCTAAAGAGGCGAATGGATAAGGACGAGGAAGGGGGACCGAAACGTCCTTTGGCGGGAGCAGCCCCGGGAGGAAAAAACAAGAGGCCCAGGAGGGGAGCAGCTGGGGGAGACAACCCGGGTCCCAATACCCCGCTCGAGGCTCCCACTCCCGTGCCGGAGGAAGGGAATCCGATTCCCGTTGTGGTCACCCCCGTGTCCGGGGAAGATATGCCGCCCGAGCTGGCAGCACAATTAGCAGCGTGGTTGGGAAAAGGTAGCGAGGGCGCCACGGCTGTCGACGCACAAGAGCTGATGAAGCAATTGCGTGAGTCACGGGAAGCAGCGAAGGTGTCCACGCCGGCTGCCGCAGTAGAGAAGCCGCAGGGGACGGGTTCGGTAGCAGAGGCAACGTCCGGTGCAGGTAAGCGGCCATTGCCGATTGCGAGAGATGAGTCAGCACCCTCTCGTAGGGAAAAATTGGGTCAGCATGTTCCTTTGGCTATTAAAGAGAAGATATGGGCAGGGGAGTACGTAAACATCTTCTCGTTGCTTACTGATCACTATGAGATGGAGCATGTTAAGGGCCAGAAGGATCTCATGCATCCGAGTGTTTGGCGCGCAAAAATGGCCGCCTTTAAGGTAAATGAAAACATTGGCAATTGGGGCCAAGCGTGGGGGGTTTTTACATCAATCCTGGGGGAACGAAGGCCCGATCTGTTACCCGAATTGCCGATTTATCAGTCACGAATCATGGGGTACTCGGTATCACACGAGGGTAATCATTGGTTCTGCTATGATAACCTGTTTAGAAAGGCTAAAGAACATGATAAAAATTTAACGTGGGATTGTTATGATTCTGTGTCATGGTCCAAAATGAAGGATACTGGTATTTTAAAATTGCCATTAGTAGGGAGTAACGTTGGCGAATCCTCCCGCCAGTATGCGGGGACGCCCTTTCGATCAGGTGCGGGTACCGACAATTACTCGAGGCCTGCCGGCAATACAGGAAAAAGGGGGGTTTGTTGGAACTTCAACAGGGGTAAATGTACTAGGCCCCAGGGATCGTGCAAATTTAGACACGAATGTAGTGGGTGTGGGCAATCATCCCATCCTGAGTCCATGTGCAGAGCCAAACCGGGTGATAACGGGGGTAGAGGAGGCGCCAAACAGGTCTAACATAGTCCGAGGGGCGCCTTTACCTACCCCGATTGATACCTTGGCAATGATTCCTTGGCTCAGTGAATACCCGGATCGTACTTCTGCTGGGGTGTTGCGGAACGGGTTTGCTTATGGTTTCCGCATCCCAGTGGGGGACTTTCAAGGTGCAGAGAAATGTAAAAATCAGCTATCGGTCTTCCAGCATACGACCGTGGTACAGGATAAGATCAGGAAGGAGGTTACTCGAGGTCGAGTCGCCGGTCCGTTTAGTGTACCGCCGGTTCCTAACTTTGTTTGTTCCCCTCTAGGTGTGGTCCCAAAGAAGGACCCGGGTGAGTTTCGGCTGATACATAATTTATCAGCCCCACGTGGTCTTTCCGTAAACGAAGCGATAGACCCGGAAGTGTGTTCGGTGCGGTACGCATCCTTCGATGAGGCCGTAGCCATTTTGAATCGCCTGGGGCCCGGGGCGCTGATGGCAAAATCTGATATCGAGTCAGCGTTCCGGTTGCTCCCGGTACATCCAGACGATCAGCGTCTCCTAGGTTTCATGTTTCAGGGTCAGTATTACATGGATAGGTGTATGCCGATGGGGTGCTCTATATCTTGTGCCTATTTCGAAAAATTCAGTAGTTTTCTACAATGGGTCTTCACAAGGAAGACGGGTTTCCAACATGTGATGCATTACCTTGATGATTTTTTGTTCCTGGGGGCAGCCGGGGATCCGGAATGTGGGCAGGCTTT
Source organism: Lissotriton vulgaris (assembly GCF_964263255.1). NCBI lineage: Eukaryota > Metazoa > Chordata > Amphibia > Caudata > Salamandridae > Lissotriton > Lissotriton vulgaris. The sequence goes on along the minus strand of NC_141687.1, from coordinate 2,053,724,536 downwards.
GGCGCAATTTTGTGTCTTGATGAATCAGTTTGGCGTGCCATTGGCACCAGGTAAGACTGTGGGGCCTTCCACTTGCCTCGAGTTTCTGGGGATCGAGTTAGACTCCAGAGAAGGTTGTTTTCGTTTACCAGCCGACAAAGTGTCAAAGTTCAGGACATCCCTGCAAATGTGTATAAGTGGACCTAAGGTTAAGCTGCATCAATTACAGCAGTTAGTTGGCCAGTTGAATTTTGCCCTGAGGGTTATACCAATGGCCCGCCCCTTTTCCCGTTCGATTGCTCAAGCCATGGTCGGCCTGAAGGAGTGCCATCATCGCACAAGGCTCTCGGCAGAGGTCCGCCAGGACATGCGCATTTGGTTGGCATTTCTGGCGGATTTCAATGGTCGAGTCGTCTGGAACAAACCGGCCGTGTCCTCCGAGGAGCTGGGGCTGTGGACAGACTCGGCAGGGAGCATAGGTTTCGGTGCCATCTTCGGCACAAGATGGTCTGCACAAAAGTGGCCGACATGGTGGCATGACAGTGGACTGACAAGTAACATTGCTTTCCTGGAACTTTTCCCCATTTTAGTGGCCCTGAGAACTTGGCCTGAAGGGTTCAAAGATCACTCTGTGGTATTTTGGTCTGACAATATGACCGTGGTCGAGTGTATCAATAGTCAGGCAGCACGATGCAAATGGATTTTGAGACTGCTCAAGGAAATTGTTTTACTGTGTATGCAATTAAATGTGCTATTCAGAGCAAGACATGTCCCAGGGGTAATGAACCAGGCGGCTGATGCACTGTCTCGTTTTCATATGCAGGCTTTCTGGGGTTTCCTTCCCACAGCGGACCCGGAGCCGGCACCCTTTCCCGAAGCTCTCTGGTCTCTCCGTGCCCCGAACTTCGTAACCTCGTGGGAGAGAGTTTAGCACCCAGGACGAGGAAGGCATATGAAGGGGCGTTCCGGTCCTATTTAGCCTTTTTGGGGACTGATAGAGAGGAGCTTTGGGGCCAGGAGGAGTGGGTGGTAAATTTTCTGATGTCCTTACATCTGGTCGGGAAATCGGTGGCCACGGCTCAGAGGCATCGGGCTGCCATTTCCTTTGTTGCTAGGGCTCATGGGATCCATGACCCGACAGCGTCTTTCGTTGTACAGAAAGCGCTACGGGGGTGGCAACGCCTTGAGGGTCGCAAAGTAGACGAGAGGCGCCCGATAGGTTTGGATAGGCTGGCCCAGTTATTATCCAGACTCCCTGCTACGTGTTCATCTCAGTTTGAGACAGTGTTATCCCGAGCCGCTTTTACGCTGGCATTCCATGGGGCTATGCGGGTAAGCGAACTAGTGGCAAGGAACAAGCAGGATGTGACAGGAGGATTGTGCCAGGAGCACGTCCAGATCAGAGGGGAGACGATGACGGTCTCATTTGTCAGGTCCAAGACCGATCAAAGTGGGATGGGTGACTGCGTAATCATACGCAGGATTCCCGGGTCCTCCATGTGCCCGGTAAGGTGTCTAGAAGATTATTTAGCACGAAGGGTGGCATCATGGGGGGGGACCTTGTTGAGACACGCTGACGCCACCCCACTGACAAAGTTTCAGTTTCAGCGGGTGCTTGCGATGTCGATTGCCGCTGCGGGCTTGAACCCGGGCGAGTTTGGGACCCATTCCTTTCGGATAGGGGCTGCTACAGAAGCTACAGCCAGGGGTCTGAATGTTGACCAAGTTAAACGGGTGGGGCGTTGGTCCTCCAATTGTTATAAAAGGTATGTGCGGTTGCACATGTTGTGAAGCTGTAACAATGTACTCACGCTTCTTGTTTTTGTTTGGTTTTCAGTTGCGCAAGCCTACGAGGCGGGGCGAACTTTGCAGTCGACCCAACACCGGGCCAGCGGTCAGACATCACCGGCTGTGAAAAAGGAGGTGTGGGTCGTGGGCCACTCATACGTGAGACGTGCCGCAGACGTATTCAAGGCAGGTGATATGATTCACGTAGCTGGGGAATACGGGTACAGTGTGTCCTTCTACGGAAGAGGCGGTCTCTGTATTGACCAGTTTCAATCATTTTTTGAGGGTTTGCTAGGGCGGACGAGGTCACCGCCGTCTGTAGTCATAGTACATCTTGGGGGTAATGATTTGGTCACCACTGGTAGACGACTTCTTCTTGAGGCGATGCTTTCCACTGTAAGTTGGTTAGCGAGGAGAGTTCCAGGGTGCACAATTGCGTGGTCCCATATGATCCCACGAAAAGTGTGGCGGGGGGCTATTTCGGTTCCTGCTTTAAATCATTCTGTTAGAAAGCTTAATAACAAAGTGAGTAGGTTGTTCCGTTCCAGGACACTGCATTCTATTTCGCATGGGTGTATTAATGATGACAGTATGTATTTGGGGGATGGAGTGCATTTGTCTCGGGTGGGGAATGAGTTACTCATAGGAGACTTCTTAGCATGGCTAAAAACGTTACACCATGACCTTTAGGTAGGAGTGTTGTGGGGGGTCCGGATAGCCGGTCAACTATCCGGCCTGTGGCGGTAAGGTCATGATCGGTGAGCACTAATTGGAAGATCCCTATGAGTGGGCGTCACCCAGCACGGATGGGAGCGCTCGGGGGAGGTGGCCATTGGCCCCTCAACGGGGAGGCGGTCCCTTCTAAGGATGGGTCGCTGAAAGAAAAGGAAAGGCGGTCAAGGCCCCTTCCTGGGTAGGAGGGGTTACAGCCCCCTCCTGGGGAATTTCCCGGGGCCAGGACGTCTGCGACGGCAGATGTGGTAAGTTGTGTGGGGTTTGGGGGGGGGTCTACGCTACCTTCTGGATACCTCACACGAGTCCTCGTACGACCTCTAAGTGGCGTCGAGTTTTATTGGGGCCCCCGTCAAGTCAAGGGAAATTGGAAATTGCACTTGAGGTACGCCTCTGGGCCGCCCCTCACAAGTGAGGGCGATATTTCTGGGTTAGGGATCTTGACACCGGTTACGACCTTGCCGTTGGCCCTTAAACGTTAGGATGTACAATTTCAAAATTTCAAGTAAATGTTTTGTAGGATGTTAGTTCGGCTAGGAGAACCTTTGTATTAGAGAATCTGTTAAGGTTAGCCAAACATCGCAATGTGGTAATGAAATTGTACATAATATGAAACTGTTTATTTAATGTTTTAATTTTGTTTCATATTTTAATAAATACGGCCGGGAGGGTTACTCCCTCCCGTCTTCCAAAAACTTCAGAACTGTTTCCGGTTTCCCATCCTTGGGGATTGTGTTGAGAGGGGGTGGCGGGTATCTCAGCCATATGGAAAGGGGCGACCACTCGGTCCCCCCGAACGTATGGCGGAGTACCACGATCCCCCCGGGAAGCCATCTTGGGCGGGAGGCGAGTCTCGGCTGGTATGCCCGAAGCGGCGTAGCCGGGGCGCGCCTTTTCCCGCCCTAGAGTGGGTTGGCCTAGACACTGACGCGGCTGGCCACGCCCTTGGGGCAGGCAGGGGCGGGTTTACGCCCGCCCTGAAGACGGATAAAAGGAGAAGCAAGATCAGAAGGCATCCTCTTGTTCCTGTGCTCTGAAGCTGCACCTCCTCGCTGCACGTGAGCTCGAGACGGAACGAAGAGCCAATTTTGACCCACCCACCAGCCCCTGAGGACAGCAAGTGGTTTTTGAATAAAGTTGATGGATAACTCTGATTTTCGTTTACAGGTTGTGGTATTATCATGATGATTTTGAGTATGTAATAAAGAATGGTCGATTTGTGTTACGTTTCGCAAATAAAGAAATTCTGCTTTAGTGTTCATTGGTAAGCATGCTTTTAATAAAATTGTAGTTGCTACTGTCTTTTTTTTAGTTTAGTCATTTAGTTAGCATTGTCGTATTTATTTTGGTCGGGCGGTAAGGTCATGATCGGTGAGCACTAATTGGAAGATCCCTATGAGTGGGCGTCACCCAGCACGGATGGGAGCGCTCGGGGGAGGTGGCCATTGGCCCCTCAACGGGGAGGCGGTCCCTTCTAAGGATGGGTCGCCGAAAGAAAAGGAAAGGCGGTCAAGGCCCCTTCCTGGGTAGGAGGGGTTACAGCCCCCTCCTGGGGAATTTCCCGCGGCCAGGACGTCTGCGACGGCAGATGTGGTAAGTTGTGTGGGGTTTGGGGGGGGTCTACGCTACCTTCTAGATACCTCACACGAGTCCTCGTACGACCTCTAAGTGGCGTCGAGTTTTATTGGGGCCACCGTCAAGTCAAGGGAAATTGGTAATTGTCATCAGTGATGTCATCAGTGATGTCACTGACCATGTCATGAATGATGTAATATGTGACATCATCAGCAGTGGATTGCGGATGTGCGATATATAGTTAGCGCATCTAACTATATATGGAATTTCAATGGTTTTATGCGAGTAAAATAAGGTTTTGTAAATGCAAATCCCTAACTATATATGGCCTAAAACCAATGGTTTTTTCATTGAATTTTCAAGGTTTTGTAAATGCAAATTCCTAACTATATATCGACTATAACCTATGGTTTTTTCTGTGAATTTCAATGGTTTTTTAATAGCAAATATCAAAAGCTGTCAAATGTCAAGTACGTGATAGGTAAAAACGTTTTCGTGTTTATGCATGCTGATGTGCTTTGAACGCTGCCCCCCCTCCCCTCTTTTCTCTTAGTAGTACTCTCTCTTTGCAGATAGTGAACTGTAGTTAACGCAGACCTTTACCCCCGTTGTAATCCGTCGTACCTGCTTGTCTCTCCATTTGATTGATTGTTATCCAAGCATTTACTGTTTTAGAATTGGTTCTCTTTGGATCATTCTCTATTTACAAACAAGCACAAAGTCGCAATACTCTGTTTAGTCTTTGCAGATAGTGAAAAATCGTGTAAAAAAATAAAAGTAATCGAGCAAAATCAGTAGACCACTAATTCGATCTCTTTTTGACCTCGGTAAAATACAAACATTAGGAACAACCCTTCATGAGATATACGAAAATAGTGAAATGAACTGAGCTCCACACCATGAGGGCTGCAAGACAGCTCGACTCCGCCACCCACCCCGCCCAAAATAACGACAAACCCTATGCAAATATTATAAATATAGACAACACACCAGCAAAGAAACAGGGTAAAACATTTTATTAAATAACTATTTACATAACTATTTTATACTTTTTATTGCCCGATCCGGCTAGCTCAATCGATCGAGCATGAAACTCATGCACTGATAGCAAGCGTTGAGAGTTTGTAGAACGATGGCTTCAGATTTTCCACATATGGTGTAGTGGCGCGAACTGGGAGGGGGCGTTTGGATCCTGCCCCTTCCCCAAATAAGATTTTCATACGTGAATGTTCGTTCATGCTTTTTGTCCCTGAGTTGCTTCGATGTCACTGCCTTACACAAATGGCATAAGTCCTGGATGTTGAGTGCCATACTTCAGAGTTCTAAGCAGCGCTTGTAACACTGTTTAAACCTTATTTGCACCTGCTGCAGCTTCACTATTCAAAGTAAGTGGGGTCCGTTTGTGGACCTGACTGCATTGTAAAACAATGTGATACGGTGCCTCCCTAAACCGCTTGACGGAGGCCCCCGAGGGGCGGTGAGATGGCGCAGACTGAGAGGGGGCGCTTGGCTCCTGCCCCCTCCCCAAGTCGTGTTGCCCTGGTGTGGCCTGAGATCGCCCCCGGCATAGGCGGCCGGCTCCCGGGGTCCGGCGGAATTTTTTCCCTTTTGATGACTCTTCCATTCTGGACCTTGTCCCACAATCCGTTTGACCTGAAGACACGCTGTCGTGGGGCGCCCCTTTACCGTTTTAGTTGCCATTCCGCCCGCTTTTGGTACTCTGTGCCTCTTCCGCCATTCAGCTGTTTACCGCCCGCTCTTGCGACTACAGCGTCTCGCTCACCATGTAGTTGAGTTGCTCCCGCTCTTAAGATTTAACCGAACTTTTTGGACTGCTGAAAGCGGTTGTATTCCGACCGCTGGTTGGTGGAGACATTTTGACTATATTCTGGACCTCCATTGTCGCGTAATGCGTCATATGACGCGCCGCGTTAGCGCACCCGGAAGTGCTCCGGTGCGCAAGGCGCAGCTTCCCGGAAACGATCCAGAGCGCGCCGCGCAACGCATAACGTAAGCATAACAGGTCATGTGACTTGTTAATAAAACTTTTCATTGGTTCATTTTACTTTTGTTTTCCTAATGATGTAAGACTAAGTCATGTGACCTAAAAATAACACTTTTCATTGGATTAAAACATTTTTTTTCCCAAACGATGAAAGCCCCACCTTGTTTCTGGATGTTTCAGACTGAAGCTGGCGTCACCATGAGAGCACCACCATCTCGTAGCTCCGTCGTGGCCATTCCGCAAGCAATCATGGCAGCCGCTCCCCACCGGAAGCCTGCGGGAGTCGACGGCCCCCAAGACTTTTGTACAATCTTCAAGGCTGAGGGGACGCTTTCGAGAATGGAACCCAAGCCCTGGCAGACAAGCGTCCGAGTTCCAAGGTGTCCCAGGGCCATTTTACTGGACCAGGCCCAAATCCGAAGAGCTGGCCGCCATTTTAAGAGTCCTGTGGCAGCCACCTATTGCTGCACCGCAAGAGTGGGAGCAACTCAACTACATGGTGAGCGAGACGCTGTAGCCGTAAGAGCGGGCGGTAAACAGCTGAATGGCGGAAAAGGCACAGTGTAGCAAAAGCGGGCGGAATGGCGACTGAAACGATAAAGGGGCGCCCCACTACAGCAGACGAGCCTCCGCCATGTGCTTCAAAACTGCATACGTATCTCGTGATATCAAGGTTGGGCAACCAGTACACAACAAGCAGTTACGAGTCCCATTTACACCGGCGCCATTTTGGGCGCGGCCGGGCAGGTCCAGGATCTAGTCAAACATAACATATGAGGCTGACGTCTCTGAAGCAGTTGACGAACAGCAGGACATAGCAAATAAACATGAAGTCTCTAAAGCTGTTAACTCACTGCAGGACAAAACAAGTGAACCTGAAACCTCTGGAATAATTGTCGCTCAAAAGAACAACACACAAAACTCTGTAGAGCCTGAAGAAAGAAAAACAGAAGGGCACTGTAGTTTCAGACACACTTAACACTAATGACTAAACAAATATATCGTCTGTTTATGAATCAGTTATCATGTTCACAGAATTGACAAAGAAGTGTGCAGACACCAATGCTATTAAGAAACACAAGGAAATCCCTAACGCATCAGCATTCTCGGAAGAGGTTGACACAGATAACATCTTAAGGAACAAAGAAAGACAAAATAAGGATGAGGAAGTTATCACTTTAGTTTTTTCATCAGCTAGCGACAGCAAGAAACATATTGTAATGGAGATTAGAGAGGCTACGGATGGATTATCAAAATTATCAAAAGAAATGGCTACTCCCCCCTTTAGCAGATTAGCTAAATGTTTGCGTAATTTAGGCATAAAAGTTATATTATTGTTGTTGTTGTTGTTATCGTTATAGTTCTGGTTAATTTCAAAAAATGTTTAAATATATTTACAGTTTTTGTTGCGTTCGTTATATTTAAAAGTTAATAAAGTTAGATTATTGTTGTTGTTATCGTTATAGTTTCCGGAGAAGTATAATTCACCAATAGTTTTCTTTGTAGATGTTTTTCCATTAACAATCCCAGTTCCATCACCCGCCCAGGATATCACCACTGTTCCCCATGTCATAAAACCTTAGGATGTTCAATAACTGAAACAGCTAATATGGGTTTACTTACAGGGGACATCTTTTGTTCTGTTTTGTAAAGTAAAACTATTGTGAACGCAAGTATTATACATAGCAAGTGTTTAATATAGCATGTGTCAGTCATTGGTTAAGCAGCTAGGACCTGTTCACTCTTGACACCCCAGGTGCTGTGTATGTTGCACTATAGTGCTGCATTGAGAAAACGGACAACCCTATTGATGTTGATTTTTCATTATTGATTATTGTAAAGAAATGGCGACTCCCCCCTTTAGCAGATTAGCTAAATGTTTGCGTAATTTAGGCATAAAAGTTATATTATTGTTGTTGTTGTTGTTATCGTTATAGTTCTGGTTAATTTCAAAAAATGTTTAAATATATTTACAGTTTTTGTTGCGTTCGTTATATTTCAAAGTTAATAAAGTTTTAAAATCCAACTTTGTTGGAGTGCTATATATTTTTAAAAAATCGGGTGAATGGGGCCTTGAATCAGGTTATTGTCATGTGTGGGCTTTGCAAGTGTACTGCTACAGGATCGGACATTTCAAACTCAAATGCACGTTCTTTTTCTTACCTTTCCGAAGCATGGAGCGCAATAGCAGGCAGAGAAAGGATGATGCACGTGTTGAACACTACCTGACCTGGCAAATTGCTGGCAGTGCCCCCCCCGCCCGCTCCTGAAAGAGGGCACACACACACCGCCGCCCCGAGTACTTCACAAATCTTTAAAAGACCATGCGCTTGTTCATGAGGCTTAAATGGTTTATCACCCCTTCTAGAACCCCTGCATCGACCCTCTGACGTTTCCTGGAAGAATTAGCACGTAACACAATACCAAGCCCTGTCAGCTGAAACCCCCGAGGAATCGTGCGCATATTATCAAGGGGGTTTATTTCCGCTTTTTTGGCTTTAAAAGCCAAAAAAAAAGAGATAAAATTATCTCCCTATTACCAAGCTGTCGCTAACACCAGTTAGTCACAGCTGAAAGAGATAGCGACCATCTTGGGCCCCGCTTTGCATGTCAGTGATATTTATCTCTAATGACATGCAAAGTGGGCGTGCCAAGATGTTAGCGACTGGAAACAGTCCCTAACCATTGCTATCTCCTATTACCAACTTTTGGAGATATTCGCGCTAAGCGCGAATATCTCCAAAAGCTAACACCTGCCCTGAGCAGTTTTTAGCCATGTTATCCAATGGGAGGTGGATAACATGGCTAAGAGCATTTGCTGGGGAATGCATGAATATCGCTGACTTTTCAGCGATATTCATGCATTGCGGCCGTTTTTTATCGCATTTGCGATAAACCTTGCTAATAGCAAGGTTTATCTGCGATAAAATTCGCCGATGTGCGGCGATAATTTTTGTCTCTAAACAAGTTAGAGACAAAAATTATCGCTAGTTGTTGGTAATATGCCCCCGGATTTTTCCTTGCAGGAATCGGGAGGCGGGAGAGTACCACTGAAATCAGTAGTCTGACGCCTGAATCGGGAGGGTTGGCATGTCTGGATTCTCTACAGCTGGGGCCATAAACTACATCCGCAGGGCTAGGTGATAGCCTGGGACCGCCCTGGCATGTAAAATGGCTGCCGTGCACGACAAAATTGTGGCATTGGAAAAAAGGCAAAATGGCGCAGACAGTGTTTATCAATAAGGATTCATTTATAACAAAATATTTTATCGCACTGACAAATTGGTGGTCAACACTTCCTGATTTCCTTCGAATCGAACGTTAACAGACGTCACGCAGCAAAAAAAAAAAAAGCTCACGCGCAGCCGCTGGAAGAGATGTATCAACATATATGAGCCTCCTCAGACACCCTCAGGAAACATAGGGGATTAGGATACGTCCCGCACCCCCTTATACCTAGTAATTTAATTGAAACGAAGCACAAAATGGCGAATTCCCGTTTCGCTACCAGTTTGCGGCCCAGTTCGCGGCCCGTGAAGCGCTTCTACCGTGAAAAATCATTTTTTTTTATTTTCCCCACGGGACCCTTTAATAACCCCAACAACATTCCTAGGGGGTCAAGAGGGGTATACCTTGCCCCCTTTCATTAAATTCCCCCTTCGTTTTTCACCTCTTCTTCTCTCTCGATCCTACCGAGAGATAAGATGGCGGCCGCTCCGGACTGTTTAGAATGTTGACAGACACCGGAGAGCCAATCAGCTTTCTGCGCGCAAAGTTCCGTTTCGCGAAAAGTAAGCGGACCGGAGCGCAGCCCGGAGCGCTGTTACAGATATATATCTTGTTTTGAACGTTAATTTCTCAAAAACTACTGGAGCACATATATTGAGACCTAGCAAAGGCACATCGGACTAACAGTCCCTACAATTTTGCCAAGTTTCGTGCAAATCCATTCAGCCGTTCGAGCTAAAAGTGAGTCCAACCGCCCTATGGAAATTAACATGGGAAAAACGCGTTTTGGGACCCCCCTTTTTTCTCGGCCCCCCCTTGACAAAACCCCCCCAAATTTTCAAGGGCTGCTCAGAAACAAAATGTGCCATTTTCCTGAAAATTTCAGCCGATTCCGTCCACAAATGCCAAAGTTATTAGACATAGAATTTTCAAAAATCCCATAGGGAATAAATCCTAACTATATATACCTACTGGCGATAGCCAGTAGGTAATATATATATATATATGTATATATATATATATATACATATATATATGTATATATGTATGTATATATATATATATTACCTACTGGCGGTCGCCAGTAGGTAGTTATAGTTAGGATTTTTTTCAATGTTAAATCTCAAAATTCTATTTGGAATTACTTTGGCGCCGGTTGATGAATCTGACTGAAAATTTCCTCGAAATGGCCTCACGGAGCTCCAGTCCTTCCCTGAAAGTTTGGGGGGGATTCGTCAAGTGGGGTCCGAGATAAAAGGGGGGTCCCAAAATGCGTTTTCCCCATGTTAATTTCCATAGGGCGGTCGATTTCACTTTTAGCCCGAACGGCTGAAAGGATTTCCACCAAACTTGGCAAAATTGTAAGGACTGGTAGCCCGATGTGCCTTTGCTATGTCTCAAGATATGTTCTCCAGTGGATTTTGAGTAATTTAGGTTAAAAAAAATATATATATCTATAGCCGCGCCCCGGTACGCGCACCGGGGAGCTCACCGGGCGAGCCACGCGACTTGCGCGCAGAAAGCTGATTGGCTCTCGGGTGTCTGTAAACATTCTAAACAGTCCGGAGTGGACGCCATCTTGTGTCTCGGTAAAATCGAGACACAAGAGGTGGCAAAAACAAAGGGGGGAATTGAGCATAAGGGGGCAGAGTAGACCCCCCCTGACCCCCTACGTTTGATATGGGGGCCATTAAAGGGCTTGCGGGGTCTCAAAAAAACATTGTTTTTTCGATTTTTCGCGGGGGGAGCGCCCGGTACGCGCACCGGGGAGCGCACCGGGGAGCGTACTATGGGAAAAAAAGAATCACTTTTAAAAATTGTATGTTTATTAATTGTTCTTTTTTTATTTTTTTATTTAAGTACCAACATGTAGGTATCAATGCAGAGTCTATAATTTAATATACATAGTTTCCTTTGTAGATATCTTGCATGTTGTTACAGAAGTTATTGTGGTATATGGAATTCATAACATAGTCTGTCAGGAAAGCTGAAACAACATTGAGGCAGGAGATGATAAAGAGATGTTAAATACACATTGGAGATAATATATTGGGAGAAAGGAAGTAACTATGAGCAAACTTTCTATGTAACACAATAAAGTTGCACAGTATATTATAAGTCTCACTTTATATTTTAAACATTTTTGATCTACTTGATGAATTACATATAAAAATGAATAATGGCTCGAACAATTTTTGAGTATTAAATATACATTTATTCTTCTGATTCTTTTTCATAATTTAATAAAACTTCTAATAAAATGTTGTCTGGAATCTCTTCATTTACATTCTGTGTTTCCATTGATTGCACACATTCAAGTAATTCAAGGTCCAGAGACTCATCCATAAAGTCAATGTTATCATTTTCAGCATTTTTTCCATCCTGGTTGTTGTTCAAAACAATTTCAAAAGATATATTCTTTTCTCCTTCCATTTTGTTGTTGTAAATTGCATAAAAAATAATTATATCAGTAGAGATAGGGCACTGTTGGGTTTAAGTTCAGACATGTAGTTTGGATTTTTTAAATGTGAAGTTATCTTTGGGCAGTGTATGGTATCAGGCTAGAATTTGAAATATAACAAAGAGTATGTGATGAAGCCTAAGTAAATTTATAATAATACAAGGGAAGCCTAACTCAATCCATAATTATAACAGAGAAGCCTATTTCAATCTATAACTATTACAGAGGGATAGTATATACCTAACAGAATATTTTTTGTCAAATTAACTTAAAGTGCACAACATACGTCACTTTACAAAATAACAACTTACCTTTGAGAAAGCAGTTGAAGTTGTCAGTGTTATTTCTTTTCAAATGTACTATGCGCACCGGGAGCGTACCAAAGTCAAATATAAAACAAAAAGAAAATACTATTTTAAAACAAAAATATTATCTTAATATACAATATAGGGTTCATTTTTAGAAAAACATACCTTTCTCACTTAAAGACATGATTATATATTATAGGTATGAAGCCCTATAAAAAGTTAAAAATTAGCAGTTAAAAAACCTATGAAATTCACAGAAAAAAACATCGGTTTCACACCAGTTATAGTTAGGAATTAGAATTTAAAAAACCTATGAAATTCACTGAAAAAACCAGAGGTTTCACACCAGTTATAGTTAGGAATTAGCATTTAAAAAGCCTATTAAATTCACTGAAAAAACCAGAGGTTTCACACCAGTTATAGTTAGCTTGAAATTTTACTGATATAAAACCATTGAAATTCCCACGTTATAGTTAGTTGGACTCACTATAACTTGCGCGCCTGCAATGCACTGCTGATGACGTCACATATTACATCACTCATGACATGGTCAGTGACATCACTCATGACATCACTGATGACACCATCCTTGTGACAGAGTGACAGACCTCCTCTCACTGTAATGTAACCCTTGAAACACATATTCAAAAATAGAATTAACATTTTTTTTAAATGGAGATAACCATATCAGTTACAACAACCAATTCAGTAATTCCACCATCTATATACACATCTACTCATTCACAAACAGTTCAATATACTCACTCACACATATACTCACTCATCATATGTAGTGATACACCTATACATCCTGTTACACACCGACAGTCATCCAAAAGTTACTTACACACATACTCACACAGGCAAATAAACTATTGAACATCCATTTATTTCCATATAGAGCTATACACACATTACCACCTTACTTCTATTGAAATTTAAAGATATTTATTCTCTTAAACAATCCCTTATAGAAACACATACTTATTTAAACAGGAACTCTTACAATCTCTTACTCTCACATATACTCACTTATATTCATCAATATTCATATATACTAGATTAAAACATATGTAGTTACTGATAAAGACACTAGTAAGACAGCCATTCACTCACTAACATACACATATACACACTCATACACCCATACAGTCCTTCACAAATGCTATCTTCAAAACACATACAGAGAGTCAGTCAATTATGCATCTATGTGCTAACTAACTCCCCCACCAAACCACACACACACTCATACTGATACTAAAAAAATCTAATAACCCATATACACACACATGTAGCTACTCACCAACCCATCCAGTCACTTATACACAAAGTGAAACACTGATACAAACATTTAAATATTTAAACAATACTCGCTAATATATCTATTCAGTAAGATACACTTAATAAGTCAGTTAACTAATCAATTAAAAAAAAATATACATTAAGACTTTTATTTAAACATGTATTCTTCCATCGACCTTTACATATACATATATAAAACATATTTATTTTTGAGAAAGACACACATTCACTGGATGGTGTCATCAGTGATGTCATGAGTGATGTCACTGACCATGTCATGAGTGATGTAATATGTGACGTCATCAGCAGTGCATTGCAGGCGCGCAAGTTATAGTGAGTCCAACTAACTATAACGTGGGAATTTCAATATATATATATATATATATTACCTACTGGCGGTCGCCAGTAGGTACATATGGTTAGGACCTAGTTTCCATTATCAACAAACTCATGTATTTTACATACTTTAAATAATGTTGTATTTAACCTTTGATTCATACGATATAATGTGAAAAAAAGCGTTATAAAGTTTATGCCTTTTATGACATTAACTAAACTTGTTTGGATAACCATCTAGAATCTACAAGTTTTTCTTCCATGTCCATTTTTTAAAACAAGCATGTGATCAACTTTTTTCAACTGAAGCTGTCCCTTTAAAAGAACGGCTCATTATGTTGGACACTGTCATGTGAACAAGGCTCCTCAGAGCCGAAACGTCATGCGATGTGCTTGCACTAATTAAATAATTTGCACGAACTTGGACCGTGTCTGTGACGTTCTATGGAGTGTGGGGGACCCCTTACCCTATGGAGACAGAGCGCTGATTCTTGGATATTATAACCGGCAGGCTTCCGAGCCAGTTTACACATGGACCCTCCTTAAGTTTGGTCAGCGCCTAATCCGAAACACTCTTGGACTTGGTTCCTGGATTTTGCTTGTACCCCGGAAGGAGTAAGGCTGCTTGACCCCTGATACAGCTGGTTATCGTTGAACTGTATTCGGAGGAATCGAGTCTGCATCCGTGCATACTGCACTGCAAGAAAAGCCGGTATACATTGACTTGACACACCGAATGCTTATTGTGTATGAGCGGTCTGCAACCAGGGAAGCAGTTAAGTGCTTCGGCGGTGAGGAGGAGCAACGATTGAACTTGTGACTCCGGAAACGCCGAGTGATTGTTTGGTGAATTAGCAAGCATGTCGGCTGACAGTGTCCGAGACCGGGAGGCATTGGCATTAACGATGTTCTTCGACAGTTCTCCTCTCCCTACCAGCAACAGGGAGACACCTGATACTACAGCCAGTGGCAGCGGCAACAACGTTCTACGGGACTTAATCAAGACTTTGGAGAAAAAATCTCGGAGTGAACAATCCAAGTGTTGGGAGTCAAGATCATTGCAGAGGTATGTGGAAGTGAACCGAATTCCTCGTGGTTTGCGCATTTTAACAACTCCCACATATGATGATCCCAACCCTGAACTTATGAAAGAGTGGGCAGAATGTAATTTAGATGCCTCTCGCCGTCAGGTCCTAATCTTAATTAAATATGCGGATATTGATCGCGCCAAATTGTTGGTTGAAATTGAAGGCATTAATGAGCAGCTGGCAGGCTTAGGCGACAGTGAGGAGAAAGAACAGCTTTTAAAAGCAATGCAAACGTGCTTAAAGAAAGAAGAAACTAAAATGATTGAAAGGAAAACTTATAAGTTTCAGAGAGATCGTAATGATTACGAACTTGGTCAGATATTTACATTTGCCAGGAAATACGACTCTCTGCGCGGAGGAGGCAATAAGGCTCAACCCCAACCTAAGCGAAAGCCTAATAAACAGACAAGGGAGCAAATTGATACGACAAACTCGACTTTTAGCTCGGACCTGGATTCAGGGTCTGAAACGGAGCGCTTTAATCAAGCACAGGCAGCTGGCAGAGTTAAACCATCACCGGGACAGGAAATGGTTTTTTTATGCCAACAAAGACTGCAAACACTGAGGGCAAGCACGCAACAAAAACATATAAACAGCGAGCAAACTTCAGGAGGCGCCAGAGGGCCCAGGCCTGGGCCAGCAAGAGGAGGCTATCAAAGGAGAAAGAAAGGCAGGGGCCAGGGTCAAAAACCGGGAAATCAGTCCAATTAGCTGCAGACAGAAGCAAAACAATTGTAAACTTAACTCCCTTAACATTAACATCAGAGGAGGAAGAAATTGTACAACTTGGTTTGTTGTTTGCACCAGAGTGCAATTTCAATTACCCAGCGACAAGATGTGACATATGTAAAGCAGTAAGAAAATTAAAACTACGCAAGTTTTTCGCTGCCAAAACCAAACAGAAGGAGAGAATAACAACTACTACCACTAATATCAGTGAGGAACATGGAGAGATGTTGAGCCAAGGAACTCGAACCATAATGGAGTTATGGGAAACAGAGGGAGTTGGGTATGAGGACAATATACAATGATATAAATCAAAAGGGAGATGTGGATGATAATGGGAACAGGACAATGACAACTACACCCTTTAAACCCCCATCAACATTTACCCCAGTTCTCCCTAGAGACTCCATTGATATATTCCATGAGAATGTGGTGAGTGACTTGAAGGACCTCAAAACTAATATGCCTAAATGGAAATACAACAGACTAACACAAGGATATAAAGCACTGATTCCCCGCCTAACTAAGGATAGAAATATCGTTGTTAGGGGAAGTGACAAGGGGGGCAATATAGTGCTAATGACAAAATCGGATTACGATAAGGAGGCTTATTCTCAGATCAATGACAGAGAATGTTATGAACGCATCCAAGTTCAAACAGCAACTTCAATCAAAGTGGAATACCATAAAAAACTATCTGGCTGGAAATCTGCTAATTTGATCAGTGGGGATGAATATAAATATCTAAAAGTGAACAATCCAGTTCTACCAATCATGTATTTCATCCCAAAAATACATAAAGACCCTTTAAAACCCCCTGGCAGGCCGATCATCTCTGCCAGAGGTAGTCTGTTGGAACGAATTTCAATCTACATAGACTATTTTTTGCAGGGCTATGTACAGAAACTAAAATCATATATACGTGACACCAGTGATTTTTTGGTAAAGTTGAAAGAAATTGATTGGAAACAAGGTGATTGGCTTATGGCTTTGGATGTGACATCGCTGTATACCAGCATTGCACATACACAGGGACTGGAAGCGGTGAAATACTTCCTGTCTAGAAGATCTGAGGAATGTGATGTTCATAATGTTATGTTGTTGGATATGTTGAATTTCTGTTTATCAAACAATATCTTTATGTTCAACAATTTGATTTATCATCAGGTTCAGGGTGTGGCAATGGGGGCCAGCTTCTCCCCAAGTTTCGCATGTCTGCACATGGGAGCTTGGGAGGAGCTGGTCCTCAGAACCACATACCTGGAGGAAATGGAGAACAACATTATTGTTTGGTTTCGTTTCATTGATGATTTGTTTATTATTTGGAGGGGCAGTGAGGAGTCTGCAGAAAAATTAATTACCAACATCAATGAAAATGAATTAAATATTAGATTTACTGCCACCCTCAGTCAAAACACTGTAACCTTTTTGGACACTGAGGTGTATGTGAAAAATGACAAACTACATACCAGAATATTTCGAAAGAAAACGGCTGGGAACAGCAGTTTACATGCTGCGAGTGCCCACCCTAGACACCTCATAGCCAGCATCCCCAATGGGGAAATGCTAAGAATGAAAAGAGCATGGAGTGATCCTGTTGAATTGAAAAAAGCCCAAAGTGAGAGTAAGAAAAGATTTCTCGACAGGGGATACTCAACTGAGATAATTGACAGAGCCATTGCTAAATCAGATACATTATCTAGGGATGAGTTGCTAGAGGGTAATCTCCAAGATAGAGAGGATCAAGCAAATAAAGACAATTGTGATTTCAGAATCATAACAAGATTCAGTGGACAATCAAGAGACATCTACAAGATTGTCAATAAATATTGGCCTTTGGTGACAAAGGATCCTATCATAGGCAAGGAATTGCCGACTAGGGTATCCCTAACTTACAGCAGGGCTCCATCCCTTAGAGACCAAATAGTGGACACCAACCCCGAACCTGTCAAAAAGAGCAATTGGTGGCAATCGAACAAAGGATTTTATAAATGCAAGACATGCAAAGCATGCACCCATGGGGTCAATACCAAAACATACAAAGACGGATTTAGCGATATAGATCATCCAATTTCGCAGGTATTAACTTGTAAAACCGATCATGCGGTGTACATCTTGCAATGCCCTTGTTCATTGAAGTACGTTGGTAGTACTAAACTCCCGGTACACCAACGGATCCTACAACATCTTAGAGCAATATCAAATGGGGATAACACCTACCCAGTAGCTCGCCACTATCATGAAGTACATCAAAGTAACAACAAATCACTAACGTACTTTGTGATAGACAGTGTTAACACCAATAGACAGGGTGGTGATAGAGAATCAAAGTTGAGGAAACTTGAAACAAAATACATTCTCTCACTTAACACCAAGGCTCCAACAGGATTAAACATCACTGAGGATATGTACACATGTTTACTTTAATACAATGTGGTTTAAGGCAGATCTATTAAAATTAATAGATTGCATGAAACAGGGACCTGTTTTATAACTATGACATCCTACAGAAAACATAGGTAGATCCCGGCTGGGATACAAGATAGCCTTATATGTTTAAAGGGATGACAGTTCACTTCTTTTGAATTGATTTAGAGTCTGTAGAACCGAGTAGCGGCTGCTATCTGATTAGAAAACGAAATAGGATATTTATATGTTTGTTTATAAACCAATACTAATCCAGCATAAAGGTCCCTAATCCTTGGAAGCTGATTTCATAAATATTGACTAGCTTTAAGATTTTTTGCACTATTTCACTTTATTATGGACTAGGTTGACAATGAAGGCTAACTACTAATTTTAAGTAACTGATTGAGAAATAAGTAAATACCAGGAGATTACATTGAGTTTGCACAAATGATGATTTGCAATTGCACTAACGTCCTTGAGGGAAACTTCGCCTATAAGGTAGTTATTTGTTTACATTGGATTGCGTTCCTGCGATATTTTGCACATTTTTGCTATGATAGATGTTATTAAAATGTAATCATAGTGGCATTTCTTACAAGGGCGATTGAACAACAAATAGATGTGTTTTTGTATTTGACAATTATCAACAAACTCATGTATTTTACATACTTTAAATAATGTGGTATTTAACCTTTGATTCATACGATATAATGTGAAAAAAAGCGTTATAAAGTTTATGCCTTTTATGACATTAACTAAACTTGTTTGGATAACCATCTAGAATCTACAAGTATTTCTTCCATGTCCATTTTTTAAAACAAGCATGTGATCAACTTTTTTCAACTGAAGCTGTCCCTTTAAAAGAACGGCTCATTATGTTGGACACTGTCATGTGAACAAGGCTCCTCGGAGCCGAAACGTCATGCGATGTGCTTGCACTAATTAAATAATTTGCACGAACTTGGACCGTGTCTGCGTCGTTCTATGGAGTGTGGGGGACCCCTTACCCTATGGAGACAGAGCGCTGATTCTTGGAGATATATATATATATATATATATATATATATATATATATATATATATATATATATATATATATATATATCGCCAGTAGTTATAAATGGTTAGGACCTAGTTTCCATAGGAAATTCCGAACATTGGTAATAACTTTGGTGCCAATTGAGGGATCTGCCTGTAATTTTCCTTAAATTTGCCTTGCTGTGCTCCGCTCCTTCCCTTAAAGTTTTGGGGGGATTTGTCAATCGGGGGCTGAGAAAAAAGGGGGGTCCCAAAACGTGTTTTCCCATGTTAATTTCCATAGGGACATTCTGACAAGGCTACAGCTCGAACGGCTGAACGGAATTACCCCAGATTTGGCAAAATGGTAGGGAATGGTATGAAGCAGTGCCTTTTGTATGTTTGGTGTAAATCCTTTCAGTAGTTTTTGAGAAAAGTGAATGTGAAATTGAGTCCAATGCAATTTTCCATGGGACCTTTAGACACAGCTACAGCCCGAACGGCTGAATGAAATTACTGCAAACTTGGCAAAATGGTAGAGCCTGGTATGCAGAAGTGCCTTTTGTATATTTGGTGAAAATCCCTTCAGTAATTGTTGAGAAAATCGACTTTTTTCAAATTATCTATGTTACTATTATAAAGGAAGAACTTTGAACCTTTGAGGTGGGTAAACTCGGGAACTACCGCGCCAATCCACACACCCAATACATCGTTGTAATCGTCAGGGTGTGCAGATGGACATAGGCTATATAAACTTAATAAATAAACGTTATTTAAAATATTTACCAAAAAAAAAGTAGTCCCTTGGAAGAAGCGCCGGCCGCGACGTGCGTTCCCGCTGTGAGGAGCGCGGGGAGGAGCGGCGTCCAGGAGCGTGAGGAGGACCGGCGAACATGGTGCGGGGAGGAGCGGTGAGGAGCGGCGGACAGGCGGTGAGGAGCGGCGGACAGGCGGGGAGGAGCGGTGAGCGGCGGAAGAGGTAGGTTATTTATTTATTTATTTAGGAGCGGTGAGCGGCGGAAAAATGAATCAAAAATGAAAATCGTGGGCAAGAGGAAGCAAACGGAGCATTACAAAAGTGAGTCAAACGGTGCATTACAAGGTGAAAAAGTTACGTGTGCAGGTTACAAAAGCGTAGAAAGTAAACATAGAGGTATAGGAGGAAAAAGTGACATGTGCCGGTAGCAAGAGGAATCAAACGGAGCAATAAAAAAGTGAGCCAAACGGTGCATTACAGGAGGAAAAAGTTACGTGTGCAGGTTACAAAAGCGTACAAAGTTAACATAGAGGTATAATACTGCAATATATGGAGGAAGGCTCCAGGGGACGCACGGACAACGTCGGGGCGGTCTGGGGCCCTGAAGCCTAATTGCTCGAGGACAACGTCGGGACGGGCTGCTAGTATATCTATAAGCGGGACACGTGCGCGCACGGGCGTGCACCGTCCTTGCACTGTCCTTGCACGTACGCGGACCTTAGCGTGCGTGCGCAGAATTCTGATTGGCTGTTGGATGTCTGTCAACATTCCAGTCTGTCGAAATGAGGAAGTGTTGTCCGCCATCTTGTTTTTGTGGCAGATGCTAGTGGTTGTAAACAGAAGTGTAATAGTTGACAAGGAGGCAGGGAAGAGATTCCTGAGCCCCCCAGGTTTTGTCAAGGGGTCTCTAAAGGACCCCGAAGGTTGAAAAAAAGTGAACAATTTTTTTTTTTTAAATCACGGGTCCGCCGTGCGCGGATTGCAGCTCAAAAAGACTAAAAAGAAATACATTAAAATAACAAGTTTCAGTGTTTAGATGTTGGTTGAGTGCAACATTGAGTGATGACTCTTTCACCTTTGGGTTTAGGTATGTGTTTTGTGGAGAGTTAGTATGGTAATTGGTTGAGAGCATTGGGGTTAGGTTGAAGATTATGTGAGTTTGAAAGTGTTGATAATTTGAACCAATTAAAATGTTACTTTGGTTTTGATTTTGTGTGTGATAAAATTTGATTGGCTGGGTATCTGAATATGTATGAGAAATGAGAGGGAAACACAGCCATTTTGAGATTTTAGTGTTTGAGGTATACTTCTGAGGTGTGAGATTGAGACAGAATTTACTGTTCAACTGTTTTCTAGAAGGTGAGCTGTTAATTTGTAAGGAGAACTCTGTTGTTCACTTTAAGTTTATAGGAAAAATGTTTTCTGTTAGTTATTTAATGTTTTTCTTTTATACTTATGGATTGAGTAGGGCAACATCAGATGCAGTGCTTTATATTTTTAATTCTTGCTTGATTATATACACTGTCCAGGGAAACACGGCCATTTTGTGACTATAGTGTCTGAGGTGGTTTTGTGAGGACATTTTGGTGTTCAATTTCTGGTGTGAGATTTACACAGTAGTGACTCTTCTAATAGAATTTAATAGATTTTCTCTGCCCTATCTCACTCTTCCCCTGCACCATCTCACTGTCTTTCTGTTTCTTTTAATAGTACACTAACATAAATAATGGCTGAAAATGAAGAGTCATTTGACATTGTTATAGAAATTTTTGTGACTGTAATTGAAGATGATCATGCAGTAAGCGCTGTTTCTCTTTCTTTTAATAGTACACTAACATAAAATGATGAATAAAAATGAGGAGCCTACCAACATCTTCTTTGAAATAACAGCAACGTTTATTGAGGCAACTTGTTCTGTGGTGTTTATTGATCCTATAGATGAAACAAATCATGAAGAACATGAAGGAGATACCGTGGCAGATTTTTTTGATGAAACACAAGATATGGAATTAATGGAATGTGCAGACATGTTTGAGTTTGACAAATCATTTTCAGACACTTTGACGGATGAAATTCCTGATGAAGAAATGCTACAAGTTCTTTTAGATTATGAACATTCTGAAAAATAAATTTTAATTTAGTAAGGAAAAATTGTTTTGAAAATTTTACTTATTTAAATTTAATTTATGAGGTAGTAGCAAAGTGATACAATTTTGTGTTTTTCATGTCTTGCATCCTTTCTCTCACTGACTGTCTCTGATGCATTAGTTTACAACATAAGTAAGTATATAGAACAGCAAGTGTGTTTCACCAGAGTAGGAACTCATGACTCCCTTCGCCAATTCTGACCACACATTGAGAAAGGAAGGAATATGTGAACAAATCTGTTTCTGCTTTCCTGAAAGACTACAGTATGGATTCAATATACCACAATAACTTGCATTACAACATACAAGGTATCTACAAAGGAGACGATGTCCATTTCCATTTAGTTTTATTTTATTTTTTTAAATCCAATAGGTCCGCGCACCGCGAGTGCTCGCTAAATGCACGGTGCGCGAACCCCCTTTTGTGGTTTCAGAAGAGAGTGAAAAATATAACTTTTAAACGTGGGAAGGGAGTATGGTAGAGTCTCCCTGACCACTTAGGCCTTCTCAGGGGGTCCTTCAAGGACTCCTAAGGTTAAAAATAATGTTTATTTTTAAAAAAATAACAGAAAACATGGAAAGGGGCGACCACTCGGTCCCCCCGAACGTATGGTTGGGTGCCCCGATCCCCCGGAGAAACCATTTTGGGCGGGAGGCGTGTCTCGGCTGGTATGCCCGAAGTGGCGTAGCCGGGGCGCGCCTTTTCCCGCCCAAGAGTTGTTGTCCTAGACACCTACACCGTTGGACACGCCCCGTAGGCGGTCGGAAGAGGGTCCCCGCCCTCCCGAGGAAGAATAAGAGGAGCAACAATCCAAGGAAGCATCCTCTTGTTCCTGTGCTTGGAAGCTGCACCTCCCCGTTGCACGTGAGCCCGAGACGGAACAAGGAGCCAATTTTGAGAACCTGTAATTTTGTGTTTTTCCTTTCAGTGATTCCGAAGCTTTGGATCCAGGACCTCGAATCGAATATCCGTGAACGATGCCTGGCAAGAAAGTCAGAAAGAAGGTTGGGACCGAACAAATGCTTCGCATGCTGGTGAAGGACATGGCGAACATGAAGAAACAGATGGCGGCAATGAATGGCACAGGTAGACCGAAGAAAGTCATCGGACCAGCATTGCCGGGAGTAGTCCCTGCCGGGAGAGGTAAAAGAGCCAGGAATAGGGCGTCAGGAGGGGGGGCCCCGGTTCCAGAGTCACCTCCGGTGAGCCCGGTCGGTCCGGTGGAGGCCCCAGTTCCGATCCCGGACGCGGGACAACCGATCCCTGTGGTAGTTACACCTGTTAGCGAGGGGGATATGCCTCCCGAGCTGGCCGCCCAGTTGGCGGCGTGGTTAGGCAAGAACAACGAGGGTGCTGTGGCACCAGGAGACACGGCCGAGGAGGCCAGGTTAATAATGAAGCAGTTGCGGCAATCGAGAGATGCTGCGAAGGCGCCTTGTCCTCTTTTTTCCCCACAGGTTCCCTCGGAAAAACCGGCGTCGAGCGTTGGAACAGCAGCAACAACAGATCTAGCTACTGGTTCGGGTAAGCAGCCGTTGCCAATGGCGGGGGAGGGATCGTTACCCTCAAGGAGGGAAAAGGTGGTCCAGCATATCCCGATGGATGTGAAAGAAAAGATTTGGGCGGATAAATATGTGAACATGTTTTCGCTGTTGACCGATCACTATGAGATAGAGCACATTAAAAATCAGAAGGAGTTGTTGCATCCGAGTGTATGGCGTGCCAAAATGGCGGGTTTCAGAGTAGATGAAACGATCGCTAATTGGGCCAGGGCGTTTGGAATGTTCACAGCAATCATGGGGGAACGTAGGCCGGAAGTGTTGTCGGAATTAGCTTGTTACCAGAAATGTATTATGGAATTTTATGAATCATATGAAGACAATCAATGGATGGGGTATGATAACAAATTTCGTAAGGCCAAGGAGCACGACTCATCCCTGACGTGGGATTGTTTCGACTCCATTTCCTGGCAGAAACAAGTTATGCCAAACACGACGAAGTCGTCTTCTCTTGGCGGGAATGGGGCAGAGCCTTCCCGCCATTATGTGGCGGCGCCCTTTCGGGCAGGCGCCAACGGTGATCAGCACACAAAGAATAATGGGAACTCGGGTTGGAAAGGGGTCTGTTGGAGCTTTAACAGAGGCAAGTGCACTAGGCCACAAGGGACATGCAAGTTCAGGCATGAGTGTGCAGGGTGCGGGCAGTCTTCACACCCCGAGAGTTCGTGCAGAGCCAAGAACGGTGATACAGGAGGTAGAGGAGAAGCCAAACAGGTCTAATATCGACCGAGGGGCACCGTTACCTACTCCTGTTGACTTCATGGCATTGATCCCTTGGCTGAATGAATACCCTGATCATGTCTCCGCTGGGGTGTTGCGAGACGGTTTCTCATATGGTTTCCACATCCCGGCGGGGGATTTTCGGGGGGATGCAGAGTGTAAAAACCAACTATCTGTTCAACAAAATACGGCGGTGGTACAGGCAAAGATTGCAAAGGAGGTGACCCGAGGTCGGGTTGCGGGACCATATGTGAACCCGCCAGTTGTTAACTTTGTTTGTTCACCGTTGGGAGTAGTCCCCAAGAGGGACCCAGGTGAGTTTCGGTTAATCCATAATTTGTCCGCTCCTAGGGGTCTTTCGGTGAACAATGCGATTGACCCGGGAGTTTGTTTGGTGCGGTACGCATCCTTTGATGAGGCCGTCGCCATGTTGAGTCGCCTGGGGCCCGGAGCGCTGATGGCTAAATCGGATATCGAGTCAGCGTTCCGGTTGCTCCCGGTACACCCACAGGATCAGCGTCTCTTAGGCTTTGTGTTTCAGGGACGCTACTACATGGATAAATGTATGCTGATGGGCTGCTCCATCTCTTGTTTTTGCAATGGGCGTTCTCCAGAGCCACGGGCTTCACGCAGGTTATGCATTACCTTGATGATTTTCTGTTTCTGGGGGCAGCCGGGGGCACGGAATGTGAACAGGCTTTGATGGAATTCTGTAATCTCATGAGAAGATTTGGCGTGCCACTGGCACCAGGCAAGACAGTGGGGCCAGCTACTTCACTCGAGTTTCTGGGAATTGAGCTCGATTCAGTAGAGGGGTGCTTCCGTTTGCCCAAGGAGAAGGTAATGAAATTTAAGGCCTCGCTTGAAGTATGCCTTGGCGAGAGAAAAGTAACTCTCCATCAGTTGCAACAAGCTGTGGGTCAGCTTAACTTTGCCCTTAGAGTGATACCGATGGCTCGCCCCTTTTCCCGCTCTACCGCACAAGCCATGGTTGGCCTCAAGAAAGGGCACCACCGCACAAGACTGTCAGCAGAGGTTCGCCAGGATATGCGCATTTGGCTGGCATTTCTGGCGGACTTCAACGGTCGCGTCGTGTGGAGCAAACCGTCGGCTTCCTCCGAGGAGCTGGGGTTGTGGACCCACTCGGCAGGAAGTGTGGGTTTTCGCGCCATCTTTGGTAATCGATGGTCGGCACGAACATGGCCGGTGTGGTGGCACGATAGTGGGCTCACAGGTAACATTGGGTTTCTTGAGCTGTTCCCCATTCTGGTGGCCTTGAAAACACGGCCGGAGGGGTTTCGTGATCGCTCTGTGGTGTTCTGGTCTGATAATATCACCGTTGTTGAATGTATCAATAATCAGGCAGCACGCTGCAAATGGATTTTGAGATTGCTGAAAGAAATTGTCCTGCTATGTATGAGACTAAACGTCCACTTTAGGGCAAGACACGTGCCGGGGGTATTGAACCAGGCAGCTGATGCACTCTCTCGTTCCCATATGCAGGCCTTCCGGGGTTTTCTGCCCTCAGCGGACTTGGTGGCGGCACCATTTCCCGAAGCTCTCTGGTCTCTCGGTGCCCTGGATTACAAAACCTCGTGGGAGAGAGTCTAGCACCCAGGACAAGGAAGGCATATGAAGGAGCATTCTTCAAGCGGACTATTGGTCGTTTTTGGGTTCAGCTAGGGGGGAGCATTGGGGGCAGGAGGAGTATGTCCTGAAATTTCTGGTATCACTACATCAGGCAGGCCGATCACTGGCAACAGCCAATAGGCACAGGGCCGACATTGCCTTCATGGCGCAGGCGCATGGCATCCAGGACCCCACAGCGTCCTTTCTCGTAAGGAAGGCACTGCGTGGGTGGCAACGCCTTGAGGGTCGTAGAGTGGATGAGAGGCACCCGATAGGTCTAGCAAGGTTGTCCCTGTTAATGTCCGTACTCCCTGCAACTTGTTCATCTCAATCAGAGACGGTGCTGTTCTGGGCCGCTTTTGCATTAGCATTCCATGGGGCTATGCGGGTAAGCGAGCTGGTAGCGAGGAATAAGCAGGATACGGGGGGAGGTCTGTGTCGAGAACACATTCAAATTAAGGGTGAGACGATGGTAATCTCAATAGCCAGGTCCAAGACCGATCAGGGAGCGATCGGGGACAGTGTGGTAGTCCGGGGGATTCCGAGGTCTCCCATGTGCCCGGTAAAATGCGTGGAGGAGTATTTAGCGCAGAGGGCGGCGTCATGGGGGGGTAGCTTGCTGAGGCACACCGACGCCACCCCACTGACTAGGTTTCAGTTTCATCGGGTGTTGACAATGGCAATCGCGGCAGCGGGCTTGAACCCGAGCGATTTTGGGACCCATTCCTTCCGGATAGGGGCTGCTACAGAGGCTACAGCCAGGGGTCTGAGTGTTGATAAGGTGAAACAGTTGGGGCGTTGGTCCTCGAATTGTTATAAAAGGTATGTGCGGTTGCACATGTTGTGAAGCTAATGTCATGCACTCACGCTTCTTGTTTTCTGTTTGTTTACAGTTTCGCGAGCAGGCTTTGCGGGGCGGACTGTGCAGTTGACCCGACACCTGGGGACCAGCGGTCAAAGATCACCGGCTGAGGGAAGAGTGGTGTGGGTCGTTGGCCACTCATACGTGAGGCGTGCCGCGGACGTATTCAAAGCAGGTGACATGATTCAGGTGGCTGGGGAATACGGGTACAGGGTGACCTTCCACGGAAGGGGCGGGCTCTGAATTGACCAGTTTCAAAGTTTTATGGAGGGACTGTTAGGGCGGACGAGGTCACCGCCATCTGTAATCATAGTGCATCTTGGGGGCAATGATTTGGTGACCATTGGTCGACGAGTACTTCTCGAGTTAATTTTATCCGCAGTAAGTTGGTTGGCGAGAAGGGTTCCGGGGTGCACGATTGCATGGTCACACTTGATTCCTCGGAAGGTGTGGCGGGGGGCCCTCTCTGTGTCAGCATTGAATCAGTCAGTAAAGAAGGTTAATAACAAACTGGGTAGGTTGTTTCGTACAGAAAAATTGCATTGTATTCCGCATGGATGTATCCGGGGGGACCAGATGTATCTGGAGGATGGGGTCCATTTGTCCCGGGAGGGAAATGTCTTACTCATAGGAGACTTCATAGCTTGGTTAAAGAGTTTGTGTAGCCATGACCTTTAGTAGGAGTTTTTGTGGGGGGTCCGGATAGCCGGTCAACTATCCGGCCTGTGGCGGTAAGGTCATGATCGGTGAGCAGTAATTGGAAGATCCCTAGAGGTGGGGCGCCACCCATTATGGATGGGAGCGCCCGGGGGGAGGCGGCCATTGGCCCCTCACACGGGGAGGCGGTACCCTCTAAGGATGGGGCCGCCGAAAGGGAAGGCGGTCATAGACCCCTCCCTGGGGAGGAGGGGCTACGGGCCCCTCCTGGGAATTTCCCGGGGCCAGGACATCCGCGACGGCGGATGTGGTAAGCAGTGTGGGGTGGGAGGGGGGTCTACGCTACCTTCTAGACACCTCACACGAGTCCTCGGACGACCACCAAGATGGCGTCGAGTAAATATGGGGTCCCCGTTAAGACAAGGGAAATTGGAAGTTGGCACAGAGGTACAGTCCTCTGTGCGCCCGCCCCTCACAAGTAAGGGGGGGAGTTCTGGTATTAGGGATCTGACACCGGTTATGACCTTGCCATTGGCCCGTAATGTTAGGATGTACAATTTGAATTTTGAGAAATGCATTGAAAGGATGTTTTAGAATCGGCTAGGAGAACCTTTGTATTAGAGATATGTTAAGGTTAGCCAATAAACATCGTAATGTGTAAATGAAATTGTACATGATATGAAACTGTTATTTTAATGTTTTAATTTTGTTTAATATTTTTAATAAATACGGCCGGGAGGGTAACTCCCTCCCGCCTTCCAAAAGTTCAAGAACCGTTTCCGTCTTCCCACATTTGGGGATTGTGTTGGGAGGGGGTGATGGGTATCCCGGCCATATGGAAAGGGGCGACCACTCGGTCCCCCCGAACGTATGGTTGGGTGCCCCGATCCCCCCGGGAAACCATTTTGGGCGGGAGGCGTGTCTCGGCTGGTATGCCCGAAGTGGCGTAGCCGGGGCGCGCCTTTTCCCGCCCAAGAGGGGTTGTCCTAGACACCTACACCGTTGGACACGCCCCGTAGGCGGTCGGAAGAGGGTCCCCGCCCTCCCGAGGAAGAATAAGAGGAGCAACAATCCAAGGAAGCATCCTCTTGTTCCTGTGCTTGGAAGCTGCACCTCCCCGTTGCACGTGAGCCCGAGACGGAACAAGGAGCCAATTTTGACCCACCCACCAGCCCCTGATGGCAGCGATTTGTATTGCAATAAAGTCGATTAACGAGGATATTATCTCTTTTCAGGTTGTTTTAATAAAGTTGTGATTGTTTGGTGTGACAATAAAATGGTTGCTCTTTTTAGGCGAAGTATCGCAGCTGAAAGATGGGTTATTGCATAGTTAGAAGTTATGTTGAAATGCCCAGTTTAAATGTTTATTCCGTCCTCATTAGGTTAAAAAATGTCGTATTTATTTTGGTCGGGCGGTAAGGTCATGATCGGTGAGCAGTAATTGGAAGATCCCTAGAGGTGGGGCGCCACCCATTATGGATGGGAGCGCCCGGGGGAGGCGGCCATTGGCCCCTCACACGGGGAGGCGGTACCCTCTAAGGATGGGGCTCGCCAAAAGGGAAGGCGGTCATAGGCCCCTCCCTGGGGAGGAGGGGCTACGGGCCCCTCCTGGGAATTTCCCGGGGCCAGGACATCCGCGATGGCGGATGTGGTAAGCAGTGTGGGGTGGGAGGGGGGTCTACGCTACCTTCTAGACACCTCACACGAGTCCTCGGACGACCACCAAGATGGCGTCGAGTAAATATGGGGCCCCCGTTAAGACAAGGGAAATTGGAAGTTGGCACAGAGGTACAGTCCTCTGTGCGCCCGCCCCTCACAAGTAAGGGGGGGAGTTCTGGTATTAGGGATCTGACACCGGTTACGACCTTGCTGTTGGCCCGTAATGTTAGGATGTACAATTTGAATTTTGAGAAATGCATTGACAGGATGTTTTAGAATCGGCTAGGAGAACCTTTGTATTAGAGATATGTTAAGGTTAGCCAATAAACATCGTAATGTGTAAATGAAATTGTACATGATATGAAACTGTTATTTTAATGTTTTAATTTTGTTTCATATTTTTAATAAATACGGCCGGGAGGGTAACTCCCTCCCGCCTTCCAAAAGTTCAAGAACCGTTTCCGTCTTCCCATTCTTGGGGATTGTGTTGGGAGGGGGTGATGGGTATCCCGGCCATACGATAGGTTCGCGCACGGGGAGTGCTCGGTGAGTGCTCGTTGCGTGGACCTCGGTAAAAATTAATAAAAAGAATAAAGTTAAAAATGATATTTGAGTGTTTACATGTTAGTTGGCTCCAAAAAGAGCCGTTGTATTCATTGTGTTTTTTTTGGTACTTACACATAAGTACCAATGCAGAGTCTGATGTTACAGAGAAAGATTCTGTTCCCTTCATCAGTGAAATGTACACCATCTGTCCTATAGATGCCTTGCATGTTGTAACGGAGGGTTGTTATGGTATATATACAACCCATTCCATAGTCTCTCATGTATGCAGAAACAGATTTATTTACATGTTTCCTTGCTTTCTCAATCTGCGGACAAAAGTGATTGGACCAAATCCATTTTTGCATTTGGCATACATTGGAATAGACAAAGGCAGTTTGAGGAAAAAGTGCCATCAATTGTCCAAAGATGTCCTTCAATAGCATTTTCAGACCAACCCCAGTCAAAATGCATAAGTCATTTCCACCACAGTGCACAATTATGAGGTCAGGGTGTGAGAGATGCATGAAGGATTTCACCAATGGTATCAATTGGTGACATCTCAATCCTCTCTGGCCAATCCATAACATCTGCACATTTGTAAATCAAGGTTTAAAATTCCTCTGTTTGATGCATATCTTTAATACCAGAATACAAAGCTGTGTCCTGCAAACCATACTGAAAGCATGTTCAAGGCAGATCTGGTTGTACTCAGATGAGGGCTGTAAATGAAATGGCAGTTGGAAAGCTTGCAGTTTAGAAAAAAAGAAGAGGGCATTCACTGCACTTGAAGCATAATAAATGATTGGTGCTTTCTGAAAATGCAAAAGAGCATATTAGGGTGCATAGTTTTGTTTTTGAAAAGAAACAATTATAATGGTTCAGAAAAGATCATTGAAAGGAACATTGCACATGATTAGCTGTTATATTGAAACCTCTAACAACCTTGCTGGATTCATTTGCAACATAGTATGATGAACTTTCAAACTCTGTTCTTCCTTAGGTGGGAGTTACCATAGTAACAGGTTGAATGGAAAGGGGCGACCATTCGGTCCCCCCGAACGTATGGTGGAGTACCACGATCCCCCCGGGAAGCCATCTTGGGCGGGAGGCGAGCCTCGGCTGGTATGCCCAAAGCGGCGTAGCCGGGGCGCGCCTTTTTCCCGCCCTGGAGTGGGCTGGCCTAGACACTGACGCGGCTGGCCACGCCCTTTGGGGCAGGCAGGGGCGGGTGTACGCCCGCCCTGAAAATGGATAAAAGGAGCAACAAGCCAAGAAAGCATCCTCTTGTTCCTGTGCTCTGAAGCTGCACCTCCTCGCTGCACGTGAGCTCGAGACGGAACGAAGAGCCAATTTTGAGCGTTGTAATCTTTCTTGTTTGTTTTGCAGATACTCTGTTGGAGAATGCCTAAAAAGGCGGGAAAGAGAATGACTACCGAGCAGATGCTGCGTGTTCTCATGAAGGAGGTGACCGACCTAAAGAAGCGAATGGCGGATAAAGACGAGGAAGGGGGGCCGAAACGGCCTTTGGCAGGAACAGCTCCAGGTGGAAAAGGCAAGAGGCCCAGAAGGGGAGCAGCGGGGGGAGACGTCCCAGTTCCCTGTAACCCACGTGAGGCACCCATTCCTGTGCCGGAGGAAGGGAATCCGATTCCCGTAGTGGTCACCCCAGTGTCCGGAGAAGATATGCCGCCCGAGCTGGCAGCACAATTAGCAGCGTGGTTGGGTAAAGGTAGCAAGGGCGCCACGGCTGACGACGCGCGGGTGTTGATGAAGCAGCTGCGGGAAACAAGGGAAGCGACGAAGGCGCCATTGCCGGCTGCGGCAGTCGCAGATACAGCTTCCAGTTCAGGTAAGCGGCCTTTGCCAGTTGCGAGGGATGAGTCGGCACCCTCTCGAAGGGAAAAGTTGGGTCAACATGTCCCTCTAGCTATCAAAGAGAAGATATGGGCAGAGGAGTATATAAACATCTTCTCGTTGCTTACCGATCATTATGAGATGGAGCATGTTAAGAGCCAGAAGGAGCTCATGCATCCGAGTGTTTGGCGCGCAAAGATGGCCACCTTCAAGGTAAATGAAAACATTGGCAATTGGGGCAAAGCATGGGGGGTTTTTACATCCATCTTGGGTGAACGGAGGCCCGAATTACTGCCTGAATTGCCGATTTATCAGTCACGGATCATGGGGTATTCTGTATCACACGAGGGCAATCATTGGTTCTGTTACGATAATATTTTCAGAAAAGCGAAAGAGCATGATAGAAACTTAACTTGGGATTGTTATGATTCTGTGTCCTGGTCCAAAATGGAGGACTCTGGTATGTTGAAAGTGCCATTAGTAGGGAGTAATGTTGTTGAATCCTCCCACCAATATGCGGGGACGCCCTTTCGATCAGGTACGAGTAACGAAAATCACTCAAGGCCAATCGGCAACACAGGTAAAAGGGGGGTATGTTGGAACTTTAACAGGGGAAAATGTACTAGGCCCCAGGGGTCATGCAAATTTAGGCACGAGTGTAGTGGGTGTGGGCAATCATCCCATCCTGAGTCCATGTGCAGAGCCAAAACTGGTGATAACGGGGGTAGAGGAGGCGCCAAACAGGTCTGACATAGTCCGAGGGGCGCCTTTACCTACTCCAATTGATACCATGGCAATGATTCCCTGGCTCAACGAATACCCGGATCACGCTTCCGCTCGGGTGTTGCGGAACGGGTTTTCATATGGTTTCCGCATCCCAGTGGGGGATTTTCAGGGTATAGCAAAATGTAAAAACCAGATATCGGTCCTGCAGCATACGACCGTGGTACAAGAAAAGATCGGGAAAGAGGTGGCTCGAGGTCGAGTCGCCGGTCCATTTAATGTACCACCAGTGGCTAACTTTGTTTGTTCCCCTTTAGGGGTGGTCCCCAAGAAGGACCCGGGTGAGTTTCGGCTGATACATAATTTATCAGCCCCACGTGGTCTTTCCGTAAACGATGCGATAGACCCGGAAGTGTGTTTGGTGCGGTACGCATCCTTCGATGAGGCCGTAGCCATATTGAATCGCCTGGGGCCCGGGGCGCTGATGGCAAAATCTGATATCGAGTCAGCGTTCCGGTTGCTCCCGGTACATCCAGACGATAAGCGTCTTCTTGGTTTCATGTTTCAGGGTCATTATTACATGGATAAGTGTATGCCGATGGGGTGCTCTATATCTTGTGCCTATTTCGAAATGTTCAGTTGCTTCCTGCAATGGGTCTTCACAAAGAAGACGGGGTTTCACCATGTTATGCATTATCTCGATGACTTTTTGTTTCTGAGGGCAGCCGGGGATCCGGAATGTGGGCAGGCTTTGTCTGCATTTTGTGTCTTGATGAATCAGTTTGGCGTGCCACTGGCACCAGGTAAGACGGTGGGTCCCTCGACTTGCCTCGAGTTTCTGGGGATCGAGCTCGATTCCAAAGAAGGTTGTTTTCGTTTACCGGGAGACAAAGTGTTAAGATTCAGGGCATCCCTGCAAATGTGTATAAGTGAGTCTAAGGTTAAGCTACATCAGTTACAGCAATTGGTGGGACAATTGAATTTTGCCCTAAGAGTTATACCGATGGCCCG
Organism: Lissotriton vulgaris; assembly: GCF_964263255.1. Lineage (NCBI taxonomy): Eukaryota > Metazoa > Chordata > Amphibia > Caudata > Salamandridae > Lissotriton > Lissotriton vulgaris. The sequence goes on along the minus strand of NC_141687.1, from coordinate 2,053,691,457 downwards.
CCCCTTTTCTCGCTCGATCGCTCAAGCCATGGTCGGCCTGAGGGAGGGTCATCATCACACAAGGCTCTCGGCAGAGGTTCGCCAGGACATGCGCATTTGGTTGGCATTTCTGGCGGATTTCAATGGTCGCATTGTCTGGAACAAACCAGCCGTGTCCTCTGAGGAGCTGGGGCTGTGGACAGATTCGGCTGGGAGCATTGGTTTTGGTGCCATATTCGGCACGCAGTGGTCGGCACAAAAATGGCCGTCGTGGTGGCATGATAATGGACTGACAAGTAACATTGCTTTCCTAGAACTTTTTCCCATTCTGGTGGCCCTGAGAACTTGGCCTGAGGGATTCAGGGATCACTCTGTGGTATTCTGGTCTGATAACATGACCGTGGTTGAGTGTATCAATAGCCAGGCAGCACGATGCAAATGGATTCTGAGATTGCTCAAGGAAATCGTATTACTATGTATGCAATTGAATGTACTATTTAGGGCAAGACATGTCCCGGGGGTAATGAACAAGGCGGCTGATGCGCTTTCTCGTTTTCATATGCAGGCCTTCTGGGGTTTTCTGCCCACAGCGGACCCGGTGGTGGCACCCTTTCCCGAAGCTCTCTGGTCTCTCGGTGCCCCGAACTTCGTAACCTCGTGGGAGAGAGTTTAGCACCCAGGACGAAAAAGGCATATGAAGGGGCGTTCCGATCCTATTGGGCCTTTTTGGGGGCTGCTAGGGGGGAGCTTTGGGGCCAGGAAGAGTCTGTAGTAAACTTTTTGCTGTCTTTACATCAGGCAGGCAAATCAGTGGCTACGGCCCAGAGGCATCGGGCCTCCATTTCCTTTGTGGCTAGGGCTCATGGGATCCAGGACCCGACAGCGTCTTTCGTGGCGCAAAAAGCGCTACGTGGGTGGCAACGCCTTGAGGGTCGCAAAGTAGATGAAAGGCGCCCGATAGGTTTGGATAGGTTGGCCCTGTTATTATCCAGACTCCCTGCAACATGTTCATCCCAGTTTGAAACAGTGTTATTCCGAGCCGCTTTTACGCTGGCATTCCATGGGGCCATGCGGGTGAGCGAACTAGTGGCGAGGAACAAGCAGGATGTGATGGGGGGACTGTGTCGAGAGCACGTTCAGATCAGAGGGGAGACAATGACTGTCTCGTTTTTCAGGTCCAAGACCGATCAGGGTGCGATGGGTGATTGCATATTCATACAAAGGATTCCCGGGTCCTCCATGTGCCCGGTGAGTTGTGTAGAGACATATTTAACACAAAGGGTGGCATCATGAGGGGGGAGCTTGTTGAGACACGCTGACGCCACCCCACTGACGAGGTTTCAGTTTCAGCGGGTGCTTGCGATGTCGATTACTGCTGCGGGCTTGAACCCGGGCGAGTTTGGGACCCATTCCTTTCGGATAGGGGCTGCTACAGAGGCTACAGCCAGGGGTCTGGATGTTGAACAAGTTAAACGTGTGGGGCGTTGGTCCTCCAATTGTTATAAAAGGTATGTGCGGTTGCACATGTTGTGAAGCTGTAATGATGTACTCACGCTTCTTGTTTTTGTTTGGTTTCAGTTGCGCGAGCCTACGAGGCGGGGCGAACTATGCAGTCGACCCAACACCGGGCCAGCGGTCAGACTTCACCGGCTGTGAAAAAGGAGGTGTGGGTCGTGGGCCACTCATACGTGAGGCGTGCCGCGGACGTATTCAAAGCAGGTGACATGATTCACGTGGCTGGGGAATACGGGTACAGGGTGTCCTTCTACGGAAGGGGCGGACTCTGTATTGACCAGTTTCAATCATTTTTTGAGGGTTTGCTAGGGCGGACGAGGTCACCGCTGTCTATAGTCATAGTACATCTTGGGGGCAATGATTTGGTCACCACTGGTAGACGACTTCTTCTTGAGGCAATGCTTTCCACTGTAAGTTGGTTGGCAAGGAGAGTTCCAGGGTGCACGATTGCATGGTCCCATTTGATCCCACGGAAAGTTTGGCGGGGGGCTATTTCTGTTTCTGCTCTGAATCATTCAGTAAGGAAAATTAATAACAAAGTGAGTAGATTGTTCCGTTCCAATACACTGCATTCTATTTCGCATGGTTGTATTACTGGTGACAGTATGTATCTGGGGGATGGTGTTCATTTGTCCCGGGTGGGGAACGAGTTACTCATAGGGGACTGTATAGCTTGGCTACAGACCTTAAGACATGACCTTTAGGTAGGAGTGTTGTGGGGGGTCCGGATAGCCGGTCAACTATCCGGCCTGTGGCGGTAAGGTCATGAACGGTGAGCACTAATTGGTAGATCCCTATGAGTGGGCGTCACCCATTACGGATGGGAGCGCTCGAGGGAGGTGGCCATTGGCCCCTCAACGGGGAGGCGGTTCCTTCTAAGGATGGGCCGCCGAAAGGAAAGGAAAGGCGGTCAAGGCCCCTTCCTGGGTAGGAGGGGTTACAGCCCCCTCCTGGAGAATTTCCCGGGGCCAGGTCATCTGCGACGGCAGATGTGGTAAGTTGTGTGGGGTTTGGGAGGGGGGTCTACGCTACCTTCTAGATACCTCACACGAGTCCTCGAACGACCTTTAAGTGGCGTCGAGTTTAATGGGGCCCCCGTCAAGTCAAGGGAAATTGGTAGTGGCACTTGAGGTACGCCTCTGTGCGGTCGCCCCTCACAAGTGAGGGGGTCATTTCTGGTTTAGGGATCTTGACACCGGTTACGACCTTGCCGTTGGCCCTTAAACGTTAGGATGTACAATTTCAAATTACAAGTTAATATTTTGTAGGATGTTAGTTCGGCTAGGAGAACCTTTGTATTAGAGCATATGTTAAGGTTAGCCAAACATCGCAAATGTGGAAATGAAATTGTACATAATATGAAACTGTTATTTTCATGTTTTAATTTTTGTTTCATATTTTAATAAATACGGCCGGGAGGGTCACTCCCTCCCGTCTTCCAAAAGTTCAGAACTGTTTCCGGTTTCCCATCCTTGGGGATTGTGTTGCGAGGGGGTGGCGGGTATCTCGGCCATATGGAAAGGGGCGACCATTCGGTCCCCCTGAACGTATGGTGGAGTACCACGATCCCCCCGGGAAGCCATCTTGGGCGGGAGGCGAGCCTCGGCTGGTATGCCCGAAGCGGCGTAGCCGGGGCGCGCCTTTTTCCCGCCCTGGAGTGGGCTGGCCTAGACACTGACGCGGCCGGCCACGCCCTTTGGGGCAGGCAGGGGCGGGTGTACGCCCGACCTGAAGACGGATAAAAGGAGCAACAAGCCAAGAAAGCATCCTCTTGTTCCTGTGCTCTGAAGCTGCACCTCCTCGCTGCACGTGAGCTCGAGACGGAACGAAGAGCCAATTTTGACCCACCCACCAGCCCCTGAGGACAGCTACTTGTTGTGAATAAAGTTTTTGATGTGGTGACTCTATTTTCTTTCAGGTTGTGACGACTGTCGTGATATTTTGAATCTGCAATAAAGATGGTCATGTATTGGATATTTTCAAATAAAGTACTTGCACTAGTGTTGATCAATAATCATGCTTATAATATATAATTCTTTAGAAATTTAGTTTTAGATAGTTTGTCGTATTTATTGTCGGGCGGTAAGGTCATGATCGGTGAGCACTAATTGGTAGATCCCTATGAGTGGGCGTCACCCATTACGGATGGGAGCGCTCGAGGGAGGTGGCCATTGGCCCCTCAACGGGGAGGCGGTTCCTTCTAAGGATGGGCCGCCGAAAGGAAAGGAAAGGCGGTCAAGGCCCCTTCCTGGGTAGGAGGGGTTACAGCCCCCTCCTGGAGAATTTCCCGGGGCCAGGTCATCTGCGACGGCAGATGTGGTAAGTTGTGTGGGGTTTGGGAGGGGGGTCTACGCTACCTTCTAGATACCTCACACGAGTCCTCGAACGACCTTTAAGTGGCGTCGAGTTTAATGGGGCCCCCGTCAAGTCAAGGGAAATTGGTAGTGGCACTTGAGGTACGCCTCTGTGCGGTCGCCCCTCACAAGTGAGGGGGTCATTTCTGGTTTAGGGATCTTGACACCGGTTACGACCTTGCCGTTGGCCCTTAAACGTTAGGATGTACAATTTCAAATTACAAGTTAATATTTTGTAGGATGTTAGTTCGGCTAGGAGAACCTTTGTATTAGAGCATATGTTAAGGTTAGCCAAACATCGCAAATGTGGAAATGAAATTGTACATAATATGAAACTGTTATTTTCATGTTTTAATTTTTGTTTCATATTTTAATAAATACGGCCGGGAGGGTCACTCCCTCCCGTCTTCCAAAAGTTCAGAACTGTTTCCGGTTTCCCATCCTTGGGGATTGTGTTGCGAGGGGGTGGCGGGTATCTCGGCCATATGAGCAGTAGGGGGATGGGTGAATATTATGTGAGTTTGAAAGTGTGGAAATGTAGAACCAATTGAAATGTTAATTTAGTTTTGAAATAGTGTGGGAAGACATTTCATTGGTTATGAGCAGAAATAAGTGAGAAGAATGAGTGGGAAACTGTGCCATTTCTGTTTCCAGTGTCTGAGCTGCAGAGCAGGGATTCTCCATAAGAAAATTTATTGTGTGTTTCACACTGTTCTACATTTTCTAAAGTGATTTTAAAGGTGAGTAATGGTTCTTTTAATATGGAGAGAGTGCGGTTTGCAGTATTGGGAAGCATAAGAAGCATATTGGGCTTCATTACTGTTGTATTTTGAAAATGAGTCAGGATTCTCAATTTATGTCATTAGTAAAATCCTTTATGCATCTCTTACAGCATTTCATATTCTTGCCTGTGAGCCAATTTTATTACTCTGCATGCATTTTCTGCTTACACGCATATCAGACATTGCGCAAGGGGCTTGTAAATATGCCTTTTTTTTGTATATTCTATCTCAATTTATGCCATTAGTAAAATCCTTTACACATTTCTCAAGGCATTTCATATTCTTGTCTGTGTGCCAATTTTATCACTCTGCATGCATTTACGGCTTGTACCCATGTTAAACATTGCGCATGGGGCTGGTAATTGTGCCTTTCTTTTTTTATATTCTATCTCAATTTATGCCATTAGTAAAATCCTTTACGCATCTCTCACAGCATTTCATATTCTTGTCTGTGTGCCAATTTTATTACTCTGCATGCATTTTCTGCTTGCACCCATGTCAGACATTGCGCAAGGGGCTTGTAAATATGCCTTTCTTTTTTGTATATTCTATCTCAATTTATGCCATTAGTAAAATCCTTTACACATTTCTCAAGGCATTTCATATTCTTGTCTGTGTGCCAATTTTATCACTGTGCATGCATTTACAGCTTGTGCCCATGTTAAACATTGCGCAAGGAGCTGGTAATTATGCCTTTCTTTTTTTATATTCTATCTCAATTTATGCCATTAGTAAAATCCTTTACGCATCTCTCACAGCATTTCATATTCTTGTCTGTGTGCCAATTTTATTACTCTGCATGCATTTTCTGCTTGCACCCATGTCAAACATTGTGCAAAGGGATGGTAAATATGTCTTTCTTTTTTGTATATTCTATCACAATTTATGCCATAAGTGAAATCTTTTACACATCTCTCACAGCATTTCATATTCTTTTTTGTGTGCCAATTATATTACTCTGCATGCGTTTACTGCTTGTACCCATTTTAAATATTGCGCAAGGGGCTTGTAAATATGCCTTTCTTTTTTGTATATTCTATCTCAATTTATGCCATTAGTAAAATTCTTTATACATTTCTCAAGGCATTTCATATTCTTGTCTGTGTGCCAATATTATCACTCTGCATGCATTTACTGGTTGTACCCATTTTAAATATTGCGCAAGGGGCGTGTAAATATGCATTTCTTTTTTGTATATTCTATCTCAATTTATGCCATTAGTAAAATCCTTTCCACATCTCTCACAGCATTTCATATTCTTGTCTGTGTGCCAATTTTATTACTCTGCATGCGTTTTCTGCTTGCACCCATGTCAGACATTGTGCATGGGGCTTGTAAATATGCCTCTCTTTTTTGTATATTGTATCTCAATTTATGTCATTAGTAAAATCCTTTACGTATTTCTCTCAGCATTTCATATTCTTGTTTGTGTGCCAATTTTATTACTCTGCATGCTTTTTCTGCTTGCACCCATGTCAAACATTGTGCGAGGGGCTTGTAAATATGCCTTTCTTTTTTGTATATTCTATCTCAATTTATGCCATTAGTGAAATCTTTTACACATCTCTCACAGCATTTCATATTCTTTTTTTGTGCGCCAATTATATTACTCTGCATTCTTTTTCTGCTTGCACCCATGTCAAACATTGCGCAAGGGGATGGTAAATAAGCCTTTCTTTTTTGTATATTCTATCACAATTTATGCCATTAGTGAAATCTTTTACACATCTCTCACAGCATTTCATATTCTTTTTTGTGTGCCAATTATATTACTCTGCATGCGTTTTCTGCTTGCACCCATGTCAGACATTGCGTAAGGGGCTTGTAAATATGCCTTTCTTTTTAGAATATTCTATCTCAAATTATGCCTTTAGTAAAAATCCTTTACACATTTCTCAAGTCATTTCATATTCTTGTCTATGTGCAAATGTTATCACTCTGCATGCATTTATTGCTTGTACCCATGCTAAACATTGCGCAAGGGACTTGTAAATATGCCTTTCTTTTTTGTATATTCTATCTCAATTTATGCCATTAGTAAAATCCTTTCCAGATCTCTCACAGCATTTCATATTCTTGTCTGTGTGCCAATTTTATTACTCTGCATGCTTTTTCTGCTTGCACCCATGTCAGACATTGCGCAAGGGGCTTGTAAATATGCCTCTCTTTTTTGTATATTGTATCTCAATGTATGTCATTAGTAAAATCCTTTACGTATCTCTCACAGCATTTCATATTCTTGTTTGTGTGCCAATTTTATTACTCTGCATGCATTTTCTGCTTTCACCCATGTCAAACATTGTGCAAGGGACTTGTAAATATGCCTTTCTTTTTTGTATATTCTATCTCAATTTATGCTATTAGTGAAATCTTTTACAAATCTCTCACAGCATTTCATATTGTTTTTTGTGTGCCAATTATAATACTCTGCATGCGCTTTCTGCTTGCACCCATGTCAGACATTGCGCAAGGGGCTTGTAAATATGCCTTTCTTTTTTGTATATTCTATCTCAATTTATGCCATTAGTAAAAATCCTTTACACATTTCTCAAGGCATTTCATATTCTTGTCTGTGTGCCAATATTATCACTCTGCATGCATTTATTGCTTGTACCCATGTTAAACATTGTGCAAGGGGCTTGTAAATATGCCTTTCTTTTTTGTATATTCTATCTCAATTTATGCAATTGGTAAAATCCTTTATACATTTCTCAAGGCATTTCATATTCTTGTCTGTGTGCCAATTTTATCACTCTGCATGCATTTACTGCTTGTACCCATGTTAAATATTGCGCAAGGGCTTGTAAATATGCCTTTCTTTTTTGTATATTCTATCTCAATTTATGCCATTAGTAAAATCTTTTCCACATCTCTCACAGCATTTCATATTCTTGTCTGTGTGCCAATTTTATTACTCTGCATACGTTTTCTGCTTGCACCTATGTCAGACATTGCGCAAGGGGCTTGTAAATATGCCTCTCTTTTTTGTATATTGTATCTCAATGTATGTCATTAGTAAAATCCTTTACGCATCTCTCACAGCATTTCATATTCTTGTTTGTGTACCAATTTTATTACTCTGCATGCATTTTCTGCTTGCACCCATGTCAAACATTGCGCAAGGGCCTTGTAAATATGCCTCTCTTTTTTGTATATTCTTTCTCAATTTATGCCATTAGTAAAATCCTTTACGCATCTCTCACAGCATTTAATATTCTTGTCTGTGTGCCAATTTTATTACTCTGCATGCATTTTCTGCTTGCACCCATTTCAGACATTGTGCAAGAGGTTTGTAAATTTGCCTTTCTTTTTTGCATATTCTATCTCAATTTATGCCATTAGTAAAATCCTTTACGCATCTCTCAAGGCATTTCATATTCTTGTCTGTGTGCCAATTTTATCACTCTGCATGCATTTACTGCTTGTACCCATGTTAAACATTGTTGAAGGGGCTTGTAAATATGACCCTCTTTATCTTATATTCCATCTCAATTGATGCCTTTAGTGAAATTATTTATGCTTCTCCCACACCTTTTCATATTGTTTTCTATCTGTTATTCCTATCCCTTTCCAAATATTCACTGCTTGCACCCATGTTAAAGGTTGCGCAAGGTGCTTGTAAAAAAGGAGCATATTTACAAGCCTGTGTGTTTCTTGTCAAAAAACTTAAAGCCAGACATGTCAACAAAAAACATTTAGTATGGTAAATCGTTTTAGACACAAAGAGTGAGATGAGACACACACACAAACAGACAGATGGTATAGGCAGAGATTGAGATGACACACACATACAAACAGAGAGATGGTGGAAGGAGAGAGTGAGATGAGGCATGCAAAGAGGGAGGTGGCGCAGGCAGAGAGTGATATGAGACACACAAAGAGAGATGTGAACTAGTGTTTATATTGTTTAGTTAATGTAATTGCTATGTGCTATGTTAGTAGTGGTCTATAATATGTTATATTTTTCCTTTCAACAGATTGTAAATATCTACAGTCATAATAGATTATGCCTACCAAGAACCGCAAACAAAGAGTTTATAAGCAAGCTTTATCAATCTAGGGGACTGAATTAGAAGATTCATCCAGAAGACAATCTTCAGAGAAAAGAAAAAATGCTCCTGGTAATGCACCTGTGCTTCCTGTTTTTTTGCCGGATAATTTGAATGGACTCTAGTGTAAAGGTTATATGGCTGAGATACCCGCCACCCCCTCTCAACACAATCCCCAAAAGGAGGGAAACCGGAAACAGTTCTTAAAGTTTTTGGATGTGGGATGGAGTGACCATCCCGGCCGTATTTATTAAAACAAAAAATTAAAACATTAAACGTTTTCATGTTATGTACAATTTCATTATCACATTACGAGTTTGGCTAACCTTAACATAATCTCTAATACAGAGGTTCTCCTAGCCGAACTAGCATCCTACAAAAACATTCTCTAAGAACACTGAAATTGTACATCCTAACGTTTAAGGGCCAACGGCAAGGTCATAACCGGTGTCAAGATCCCTAACCAGACTTACCCCTCCCACTTGGGAGGGGCGACAGCACAGAGGCTTACCTCAAGTGCTACTACTAACAATTTCCCTTGACTTGACGGGGGCACTTAAGACTCGACGCCATTTAAAGGTCGTTCGAACACTTGTGTGTGGTATCTAGAAGGTATCGTTGACCTCTCCCCACCCCACACAACTTACCGCATCTGCCGTCGCAGATGACACTGGCCCCGGGAAATTCCCCAGGAGGGGGCTGTAACCCCTCCTACAAAGGAAGGGGCCTTGACCGCCTTTCCTTTACTTCCGGCGTCCCGCCCTTAGACGGGACCGCCTCCCCACTGAGGGGCCAATGGCCACCTCTCCCGAGCGCTCCCATCCGTGTTGGGTGACGCCCACTCATAGGGATCTACCAATTAGTGCTCACCGATCATGACCTTACCGCCTACCAAAAATAAATACGACAATTCTTACTCAAACCTATGAAAACATTGGTCGCTACGACCGAAAGAACATGCTAGAAATGCAACACTACATCAAATCATTTTAATCGTAACAACCTAGACGATATTCACCATACTTTATTATGATTAACCACAAACTGATACTGACACAGCCTGTAAACGAAATGGAAAAAACAAACTTATAAATTCACTTTATTACACAACAACTTGCTGTCCTCAGGGGCTGGTGGGTGGGTCAAAATTGGCTCTTCGTTCCGTCCCGAGCTCACGTGTAGCGAGGAGGTGCAGCTTCGGAGCACAAGAACAAGAGGACGTCTTCTGGTCTTGCGCCTTCTTTTATCCGTCTTCAGGGCGGGCGAAAACCCGCCCCTGCCTGCCCCGAGGGCGTGGCTGGCTGCGTCGGTGTCTAGGCCAGCCCACTCTAGGGCGGGAAAAAGCGCGCCCCGGCTACGCCGCTTCGGGCATACCAGCCGAGACGCGCCTCCCGCCCAAAAATGGCTTCCCGGGGGGATCGAGGCACTCAGCCATACGTTCGGGGGGACCGAGTGGTCGCCCCTTTCCATATGGCTGAGATACCCGCCACCCCCTCTCAACACAATCCCCAAAAGGAGGGAAACCGGAAACAGTTCTTAAAGTTTTTGGATGTGGGATGGAGTGACCATCCCGGCCGTATTTATTAAAACAAAAAATTAAAACATTAAACGTTTTCATGTTATGTACAATTTCATTATCACATTACGAGTTTGGCTAACCTTAACATAATCTCTAATACAGAGGTTCTCCTAGCCGAACTAGCATCCTACAAAAACATTCTCTAAGAACACTGAAATTGTACATCCTAACGTTTAAGGGCCAACGGCAAGGTCATAACCGGTGTCAAGATCCCTAACCAGACTTACCCCTCCCACTTGGGAGGGGCGACAGCACAGAGGCTTACCTCAAGTGCTACTACTAACAATTTCCCTTGACTTGACGGGGGCACTTAAGACTCGACGCCATTTAAAGGTCGTTCGAACACTTGTGTGTGGTATCTAGAAGGTATCGTTGACCTCTCCCCACCCCACACAACTTACCGCATCTGCCGTCGCAGATGACACTGGCCCCGGGAAATTCCCCAGGAGGGGGCTGTAACCCCTCCTACAAAGGAAGGGGCCTTGACCGCCTTTCCTTTACTTCCGGCGTCCCGCCCTTAGACGGGACCGCCTCCCCACTGAGGGGCCAATGGCCACCTCTCCCGAGCGCTCCCATCCGTGTTGGGTGACGCCCACTCATAGGGATCTACCAATTAGTGCTCACCGATCATGACCTTACCGCCACAGGTCCGGATAGTTGACCGGCTATCCGGACCCCCCACAAAACTCCTACCTAAAGGTCATGTTTTAAAGATTTTAACCAGGCTAGGAAGTCTCCTATGAGTAACTCATTCCCCGCCCTCGACAAATGCACACCATCCCCCAGATACATACTGTCATCATTAATACAATTATGCGAGATCGAATGCAATGTCTTGGAACGGAACAACCTACTCACTTTGTTATTCAATTTTCTAACAGAATGATTCAAGGCAGGGATCGAGATAGCCCCCCGCCACACTTTTCGTGGGATCATATGAGACCACGCAATTAGGCACCCCGGAACTCTCCTCGCTAACCAACTTACCGTGGAAAGCATAGCCCCCAGGAGAAGTCGTCTACCGGTGGTGACCAAATCATTGCCCCCCAAATGCACTATGACTATGGACGGCGGTGACCTCATCCGCTCTAACAAGCCCTCAAAAAATTCCTGAAACTGGTCAATACAGAGACCGCCCCTTCCGTAGAAGGACACTCTGTACCCGTATTCCCCAGGTACGTGAATCATGTCACCTGCTTTGAATACGTCTGCGGCCCGTCTCACGTATGAGTGGCCCACGACCCACACCTCCTTCCTCACAGCCGGTGACGTGCGACCGCTGGCCTGGTGTTGGGTTGACTGCTCAGTCTGCCCTGCCGCGTAGGCTTGTGCAACTGCAAACAAACAAAAGACAAGAGGCGTGAGTACATGATTACAGCTTCACAACATGTGCAATCGCACGTACCTCTTATAACAATTGGAGGACCAGCGCCCCACACGTTTCACCTGTTCCACATTAAGACCCCTGGCTGTAGCTTCAGTGGCAGCCCCTATACGAAAGGAGTGGGTCCCAAATTCGCCCGGGTCCAAGCCCGCTGCGGCAATGGCCATTGCAAGCACCCGTTGAAACTGAAACCTCGTCAGCGGGGTGGCGTCTGCATGCCTCAACAATGTCCCTCCCCATGATGCCACTCTCTGTGCTAGGTAATCTTCTAAGCACTGTACCGGACACATGGATGACTCGGGGTTCCTGCGAATGATCGTGCAGTCCCCTCTCCCATCTTGGTCAGTCTTAGACCTGAGAAAGGAGACAATCATCGCATCCCCCCTGATCTGAACATGTTCCCTGCACAAGCCCCCCGTCACATCCTGTTTGTTCCTTGCAACCAGCTCACTAACTCTCATAGCCCCGTGAAACGCCAGCGTAAATGCAGTCCGGAACAAACAGGTCTCAAAAGGGGACGAGCATGTGTTCGGGAGTGTGGCCAGTAACTGGGACAACCTGTCTAGACCTATCGGTCGTCTCACGTCTATTCTGCGACCCTCTAGGCGTTGCCACCCACGCAGCGCTTTTTGTACTGTGAAAGACGCTGTTGGGTCCCGGATGCCATGGGCCCTGGCGACAAAGGAAATGGCGGCACGATGCCTTTGGGCCGTAGCCACCGATTTCCCAGCCCTGTGTAAAGACATAAGAAAGAGTACTACCCACTCTTCCTGACCCCAAAGACCCCCTCTCTCTGCCCCCAAAAAGGCTAAATAGGCCTGGAACGCCCCTTCATATGCCTTCCTTGTCCTGGGTGCTAGACTCTCTCCCACGAGGTGACGAAGTTCGGGGCACCGAGAGACCAGAGAGCTTCGGGGAAGGGTGCCGGCTCCGGGTCCGCTGAAGGAAGGAAACCCGAGAAAGCCTGCATATGAAAACGAGACAATGCGTCAGCAGCCTGATTCATCACCCCTGGGACATGTTTTGCTCTGAATACCACGTTCAGTTGCATACATAATAGGACGATTTCTTTAAGCAGCCTCAAAATCAATTTACAATGGGCTGACTGACTATTGATGCATTCTACCACGGTCATATTGTCGGACCAAAAAATGACAGAATGATCTCTGAAACCTTCTGGCCAGGTTCTCAGGGCCACGAGAATGGGAAATAATTCAAGGAAAGCAATATTACTCGTTAGCCCCTTCTCGTGCCACCATAAGGGCCATCTTTGAGCAGACCAGTTCGTGCCGAAGATGGCGCCAAAACCTATGCTTCCTGCTGAATCTGTCCATAGCCCAAGCTCTTCCGAGGACACGGCTGGCTTGTTCCAGACGACTCGGCCATTGAAGTCCGCCAAGAATGCTAACCATATCCGCATGTCCTGGCGGACCTCAGCCGATAACCTCGTGCGATGATGACCCTCCTTTAGGCCAACCATCGCTTGGGCAATGGAGCGGGAAAAGGGGCGAGCCATTGGGATTACTCTCAAGGCAAAGTTTAACTTCCCCACTAATTGTTGCAACTGATGCAGTGTAACCTTGGGTGTATTCAAACATACTCGGAGGGCTGTCCTGAATTTCAACACTTTGCTAGCTGGTAAACGGAAACACCCCTCCCCTGAGTCCAACTCGATCCCCAAAAACTCGAGGCAAGTCGTGGGACCCACAGTTTTACCCGGTGCCAACGGCACGCCAAAATGACCCATCAACACACAGAATTCATCTAAGGCCTGGGCACATTCGGGATTTCCGGCGGGACCAAGGAACAAAAAGTCGTCAAGGTAGTGCATCACATTTCGAAAACCCGTTTTCTTAGTGAACACCCATTGCAGGAAAGTACTGAATTGCTCAAAATAAGCACATGATATAGAGCATCCCATTGGCATACACCTATCCATGTAAAATGATCCCTGGAACCCGAATCCCAAAAGACGCTGATCGTCTGGGTGTACCGGGAGCAACCGGAACGCTGACTCGATATCTGATTTCGCCATCAACGTCCCGGGCCCCAGGCGATTCAAGATGGCTACTGCCTCATCAAACGATGCGTATCGCACCGAACAAACTCCTGGATCAATTGCGTCGTTCACTGAAAGACCATGTGGAGCAGACAGATTATGAATCAAACGAAACTCACCTGGGTCCTTCTTGGGGACCACCCCTAACGGAGAACAAACGAAATCCGGTACCGGGGGTACACTAAACGGGCCGGCGACCCGTCCCCGGCTAACCTCTTTCTGAATTTTCCCTTGCACTACGGATGTATGTTGTAAAACGGAAAGTTGATTTTTTGCACATCCCTACACCCTGAAAGTCCCCTACCGGGATGCGGAAACCATGTGTAAAACCGTTCCGCAGCACCCCGGCAGAAGTCCGATCCGGGTATTCGCTGAGCCAGGGAATCATTGCCAAGGTATCAATCGGAGTCGGTAAAGGCGCCCCTCGGCCTAGCTTAGACCTGTTTGGCGCCTCCCTTACCCCCATTCTCACCTGTTCTGGCTCTGCACGATGACTCAGGATGGGATGACCCACACGTACTACATTCGTGTCTAAATTTACACGATCCCGGAGGTCTGGTACATTTCCCTCTGTTGAAGTTATAACAGAAACCCTTTTTCCCTGTATTGCCTGCGGGCCTCGACTGGTCGTCGGTGCTCGTACTTGGTCGAAAGGGCGACCCCACATTTTGGCGGGAGTAATCAACAACATTGCTCCCGACCAATGGCGTTCTTAACATTCCCGATTCTTTCATTTTATCCCATGTTAAAGAATCGTAACAATCCCAAGTTAAACTCTTGTTATGTTCCTTTTCTTTCCTGAACAGATTATCATAACAAAACCAATGGTTACCTTGATACGCTGTCGAGTAACCCATAATTCGTGATTGGTAAACGGGAAACTCAGGAAGCAACTCGGGCCTACGTTCCCCCAAAATCGATGTAAAAATACCCCACGCATTGCCCCAGTTGCCAATGTTCTCATTTACCTTAAAGGCGGCCATTTTTGCGCGCCAAACACTCGGATGCATTAGGTCTTTCTGACTTTTTACATGCTCCACATCATAATGATCAACAAGCAAGGAAAATATATTCACGTATTCCCCTGCCCAGATCTTTTCCTTTATAGCTAAAGGCACATGTTGTCCCAATCTCTCTCTACGAGAGGGTGCTGACTCGTCCCGTGCAATCGGCAATGGCCGCTTACCTGAACCGGACGCAGCTTCTGCCGCTTGCGGCTTGTCTATCCCCGCCAACGGTGCAGCCACTCTAGCTGCCTCTTTCTTCTCACGAAGCCCTTTTATCAGCGCCTGTGCCTCGGCAGCCGTGGCGCCATCACTGCTATCCCCCAACCATGCTGCTAGCTGTGCTGCCAGCTCGGGGGGCATGTCCTCCTTGGATGTCGGGGTGACGACAACGGGGATTGGATTACCCTCGATCGGTACTGGGGTCGGCGCCTCGAGCGGGGCAGAGGGAACCGGGGCGTCTCCACCGGCTGGAACCCTTCTCGGCCTCTTAGGTCTCCCTCCAGCCGGCGCAGGGCCCGAACCCTCCTCCCCATCTCGCTCCGCCAACCGTTTCTTTATGTCGGACACCTCCTTGCAAAGGGCCCGCACCATCTGGTCGGTCGTCATTCTTTTTGCGCCTTTCTTGGGCATCTCTCCGAGGAAGTATCTGTAAGACAAAGAAAAAGATCAAAACGCTCAAAATTGGCTCTTCGTTCCGTCCCGAGCTCACGTGTAGCGAGGAGGTGCAGCTTCGGAGCACAAGAACAAGAGGACGTCTTCTGGTCTTGCGCCTTCTTTTATCCGTCTTCAGGGCGGGCGAAAACCCGCCCCTGCCTGCCCCGAGGGCGTGGCTGGCTGCGTCGGTGTCTAGGCCAGCCCACTCTAGGGCGGGAAAAAGCGCGCCCCGGCTACGCCGCTTCGGGCATACCAGCCGAGACGCGCCTCCCGCCCAAAAATGGCTTCCCGGGGGGATCGAGGCACTCAGCCATACGTTCGGGGGGACCGAGTGGTCGCCCCTTTCCATTAGTTTCTGGCAACAAATGCATTGCATCATTAAATTCTCAAGTTCAGGTTGGATATTTGCAACCATTGATGCTTGCGTTGGTGGTGCTGTTGATTCAGAAGAAGTGCTGGGAGCTGAGCCCTGCTCCTCTGATGATCTTTTTATTACAGCTTTACTCCAATTGTTTGGGTGTATATTCCGCACATGGCATTCCATGCTATAAGTTCCAAAGCTGTACTGTTTCTGTGGATTCCCTCTTGAAAGTACTGTGTGACAGATTTTACATATGACAAAAGGCGCATTTACCTTTTTCTTTCTTTCTGTTTTTTTTTTAATTTCCGTACTATGGACTCTCTCTGTATTCTAGGGGTTTCCGGAACAAACTCTTCTGAAGATGAAGTAGAAGAATGAACTATTTACATAAAACAATTGTTGCATCTGTGGTTCCTGTTCTTCTGCAAAATTACAATGGACTGTTGTCCGAAGGCTACTAATTTTTTGCAATGTATGCATTGCATCATTACATTTTTCAATTCTGGCTGAATGTTTGCCACCATTGAAGATGGTATTGGTGGTACTCCGGTTCTTGCTGTAGATGTACTAGGAGAAGAGTCCTGCTCCTGAGATCTTTGCACCACAGCTCTACTCCAATAGTTGGGGTGTATATTTTTTACATGGCGTTCCATGCTGTGGGTTCTGAATGAATATTTCTTATTAGTATTTCCTCTAGATAACTCTGTGTCACAGATCTTGCAGATGACCAGTGGTGCATTTACTTTCTTCGGATGTTCTGGAAAGCTGAAAAACATCCAGACTATGGACTCCTTCTTCTTACTTGGGTGAGGATCCTCTTCAACAAAGTCTTCATAAGAAGAATGGTCAGACTCTGGATGTTCAGCCATTTTGAAGTATTTTTCTGTAGCTAGGAGCTGTAGAAAAAAGGTGTTGCTTCTCTGAAAGCCAAAGAAGAATGATGAACATGGGAGGGGTCTTTCAACAATTGGAGTAAGAAGTATTATAAACCAATTAAATCTTTTGTTTTAATGTCACATGGTTGGATGTAAGCTAACGGAGCGCTTACGGAGTGTTTACGGAGCGCTTACGTAAGCTTAAGTTGCATTTACGTTTTATTTACGGAGCGCTTACGTCATCTTATGATGTGCTTACGTGGTACGTACCCTCGTGAGATTTATAATTGTTTAAATAAAGTTATATATGTTATTTAAAAGTTTAAAATAAACATGTTCTTTAATATCACAGTTAATATGTACCTTTATATTGTTCAATGAATATGTAGATATAATGATTTAGCACCCTCGTGAGATTTATAGTTGTTTAAATAAAGTTACATATGTTGTTTAAAAGTTTAAAATAAACATGTTCTTTATTATCCCAGGTAATGTGTTCCTTTATATTGTTCAATGAATACATAGATATAACGATTTAAAGTTTATAAAACTTTCTGAGGTAAATAATGAATTCCTGTGTACATTTATATCTGTGCATGTACATTTGTGCCATGTGGCACACATACATGCCCTAAAACCATGTATGTGTGTGACATGGCACTCAAATCAGAATCAAGGGCGCTACAGAGTTTATAAGTGACAACCTGTCTCCCTTGACAATTCAGTAATTTTACCGATTCGGTATTTACTGATTCGGTAATTGCCATTGATTCCTATTGGTCTCAAGGTTTATAGGAATCAATGGCAATTACCAAAACGGTAAATACTGATTCGGTAAAATGACTGAATTATACAGAATCTGTAATTTCAAAAGAGAAATTACCTACATCTGAATTACCTACTCTTAAATATTGAAGTGGTATGATTTGGTATTTATGAGTAGGTAAATTGAGATTACGTACATCTGCCTATTGAGTTGTAACATATTTATATACATATGTTACATTTCAGTGCTTTGGAAGTAGTACAGTATACTATAGGTAAACACCTTATAGCTTTATGCTGTACCACATCCTTATAGTTTTGCACTTTGACATTCAGTATGACAAACTTTTACATACAAACATAGAAATGTAGTTATTTTTTTAACCAGTAGAGGTAGTTGTAAAAAGAACTGTTTGGTACGCACCCTTGCGAGATTTGTAATTGCTTAAATAAAGTTATATATGTTGTTTAAAAGTTGCTTAAATAAAGTTATATATGTTGTTTAAAAGTTTAAAATGAACATGCTCTTTATTATCCCAGATAATGTGTACTTTTATATTGTACAATGAATATGTAGATATAACAATAAAACTTTTGGGGGTAAATAATGAATTCCTGTGTACATGCACATCTGTGCATGTACATTTGTACCATTTGGCACACATACATGTCGTAAGACCGTATATGTGTGTGACATGGCACACAAGTCAGAATCAGGGGTGCAAAAGGCGGTCAAAGTGACAACCTGTCCCCCTTAACAATTCGGTTATTTTACCGAATCGGTATTTACTGATTCGGTAATTGCCATTGATTGCTATTGGTCTCAAGGCCCATTGGAATCAATGGCAATTACCGAATCAGTAAATACTGATTCAGTAAAATGACTGAATTATACAGATTCAATAATTTCAAAAGAGAAATTACCTACATCCCATTTACCTACTCTTAAATATTGAAGTGGTATGATTTGGGACCCGATGTAGGAAGGCATTTATCGGTCGGTAATGGCCGAATGCCTTTTCCTATGTAGGAGGCATTTATTTACAGATTTGGTATTTTTACCAATTCTGTATTTACCAAATCTGTAAAATTACCGAATTGGTAAATACAGACTCAGTAAAAATACCAAATCTGTAAATTCTAAAGTAGGTAGCACTGTTGACAGTGCTAGAGGCGTCTAAGAATTCGTTATTTACCACCCAATACAATTGGGTGGTAAATAACGAATTCCTGTGTACATGCACATATGTGCACGTACACCTGTGCCATGTGGCACACATACATGCCCTAAGGGCATCTATGTGTGTCATATTGCACACAAGCCAAAAACAGGGGTGCTACAGGGTGTCAAAGTGACACCCTGTTCCCCCTGGCAGAATTCGGTATTTATTGATTTGGTAATTACCGAATCGATATTTGCCATTGATTCCTATGGGCTTCAAGGCCCATAGGAATCAATGGCAAATACAGATTCGGTAATTATCGAATCGGTAATTACCGAATTTTACCAAATCGGTAATTAATTTGGTAAAAATACCTACATCCCCATTGCCAGTTCTTAAATACTGAATTGGTATGATTCGGTATTTAAGAAGTGGTAATCTGGGATTACCTACATCGGGCCATCTGTATTTATGAGTAGGTAAATTGAGATTACGTACATCTGGCCCATTGATTTGTAACAGTATACTATAGGTAAACACCTTATAGGTTTATGCTGTACCACATCCTTATAGTTTTGCACTTTGACATTCACTATGACAAACCTTTACATACAAACATAGAAATTTAGTTCTTTCTTTAACCAGTAGAGGTAGTTCTAAAAAGAACTGGTTTTTTTTGGTTTTGTTTTGCTTGAAAAACGTAGAAAAATGAACTTTTTACACAAAATAATTGTTCAACAGGAACAAACTATGAAATTGAAAGAAAAAAATTATTTGCTGCATCTGTGGTTCCTGTTCTTCTGTAAAATTACTTCAATGGACTGTTGTCCGAAGGCTACTAATTTACTGCAATGTATGCATTGCATCATTACATTTTTCAGTTCTGGCTGAATGTTCGCCACCATTGAAGATGGCATTGGTGGTACTCCGGTTCTTGCTGTAGATGTACTAGGAGAAGAGTCCTCCTCCTGAGATCTTTGCACCACAGCTCTACTCCAATTGTTGGGGTGTATATTTTTGACATGGCGTTCCATGGTGTGGGTTTCAAATGAATATTTCTTATTTGGATTTCCTCTTGATAACACTGTGTCACAGATCTTGCAGGTGACCAGTGGTGCATTACCTTCTTCTGATGTTCTGGAAAGCTGAAAAATGTCCAGACTATGGACTCCTTCTTCTTACTTGGGTGAGGGTCCTCTTCAACAAAGTCTTCATTAGAAGAATGGTCAGACTCTGGATGTTCAGCCATTTGGAAGTTTTTTTCTGTAGCTTGGAGCTGTAGAAAAAAGGTGTTGCGTCTCTGAAAGCCAAAAAAGAATGATGAACATGGGAGGGGTTTTTCAACAATTGGAGTAGGAAGTAATAAAAACCAATTCAATCTTTTGGTTCATGGTCACATGGTTGGACGTAAGCTTACGGAGCACTTACGTTGCGTTTACGGAGCGCTTACGTAAGCTTATGTTGCGTTTACGCTCTATTTACTGAGCGCTAACGTCATCTTACGAAGCGTTTACGTAGTACGCACCCTCGCGAGATTTATAATTGCCTAAATAAAGTTATATATTGTCTTTAAAAGTTTAAATTAACATGTTCTTTATTATCCCAGATAATGTGTACCTTTACATTGTGCAATGAATACGTAGATATAACGATTTAAAGTTTATAAAATTTTCAAGGGTTAGGGGCTCGAAGCTTTCACGGTGCGCGGATGGAGCTCTTACGTTGCGTGCATGTGTGACCTACCCTCGCGAGATGTGTTGCTACTTCAAAAAGTAATATACTGTTGTTAAAAGTTTTAAAAAAACATTTTTTACATTAAAGCAGATATTGTCTACCTTTAAAATCTACGTTAAACACGTAGATATTTTGTTTTAGAAACTTAAAAAAATTGTCGGGGTAAGAGCTCAGAGCAATCACGGAGCGCAGACCCTGTAATCATATAAAAAAAAACTTGAAAATAAAAATGATATATATATATCATATACGTGAGAATATTACAACATATTAGAGCAATCATCAACAGCGACCCCAACTACCCCGTAGCTAGACACTTTAAGGCGAAACATGACAAAAACATTAAGGGGCCCATTAGGATGGCGGGCGGATTGCCTCCGCCAGGGTAGCGGTGGCCACCGCCACCCTGGCGGAGGCAATCCGCCCGCCATCCTTCCCTGCATTCCCCCCCGCCATATTACAATGGCGGAGGGGACTGCAGCGGTGACAAACACCGCCCGCATGTTTTCCGCCCCTCTCGCCTTGCGGCCGGGGCGGAAAACCAGTAACATGGTGGCGGTGTCTGTTAGACACCGCCCGCCATATTACAATGCTCTGGTATCAATGCCTTTCCGTGGCGGCAATGCCGCCACGGAAAGGCATGCGGTGTTCACTCTGGGGGCCCCCTGTGGGCCCCCAGAGTGAAGTACAGGTGGGGGGTGAACATGGGGGGTACCTATAGTACCCCCCTTCATTTGCATATACAAAGCAGCAGGCACCGTGCGGTGCCTGCCGCTTTGTATATGCAAATGCTGACATGCATTTCTAGCATTGTGGCAGGCGGTGCTGAGCGCTCCGCCCGCCACAATGCTAGAAATGCAGGATGTGCCTGCCACAGTGGCGGGCACATCCTAATGCCACCCCCGGGACCCCCGCCCTTATGGCGGGCGGTCCCATTCCCCGCTAGGATGACGGGCGGACAAAGTCCGCCCGTCATCCTAATAGGCCCCTAAGTGTCTACCCTATTATGTTATCGATGCAATACCTATTCCAAAAAGAGGTGGGGATAGAGAAAGTATGCTAAGGCAGTTGGAGACTAAATACATACTTAACCTTAACAGTAAGTCTCCCAATGGATTAAACACCACTGAGGACATGCACACGTTTCTGTAGTAGATCTGGAATGAAATTTGAACCAAAACTATATCTGAAATCATTTGAACAATATTGGGTACAAATATGTCATTTATTAACCTCTAATTTCTTATTTTAAAAAATGTACTTATTTTTTCATATATGCACAGCACTATGCACTTTCTGTTGACTTAATAAATTTTAATATCTTATGAGCTTTTAGGGGGGTGGTTTTAGATATCCAGGCTTGGATTTTTTAATACCATGTAACCCAATTTTAGCTCATATGGAATCAATTATTACAGTTCACATTGAAAATATAGGTGCTGATAAAAATGGTTTGTTGTTTACTAATTTATTTATCTGCAGCAATTGCATAGAAACATGTTTTGCACTAAAAAGCGTAATTTTGCACACATTGGTTTTATGGGCATTCATGCCGATGTGTTTTAACTCTATATTGAATATTTTTATAGAATTATTAATATGAAATGTTTACATAACCTATGCGTAATATTGCACATAATAATCTTAGGCATTCATGCTGTTATTTTCATTACATACAAAATTCTGCGCTTAAATATAATGCTGCAAAAAATAATGAAAATGAGAATTGTATCTCTATACATATAGTTTTTAATTATTTATTGCGGAATGTTGCACATTGTTATATAATGCATTTATGCAGTAATATATATATAAACATTACTAATCAGAACCTGTCCAATGTTTAAGCTGGTCGCTATTGATATATAAGGACATAACATCAACAGAAGTATTTTTTCACTGTTTATCGTCACATGACTGAAATGCTTGAAAAAATGAGTATTTAAAAATGTAACAAACTGCAGTGTCGCTATGTGATCAAGGTTACTAGTTACCCGAAACGCGTCATGCCTGGAATTCCATTTTGTGAGAGCAAATAAATCTTCCCACTGAAAATTTATCTGCTACTTTGGGGTCCTTCTTTCTGTTTGGTGTGGAATCGCCGTGGAAAACAGAAGTTGCTACGATATTATATTAAATATATTCACTGAAAAAACCATAGGCTTCAAGCCTTACATAGTTAGATATTAGCATTTCAAAAACCTTGCAAATTCATTTAAAAAAACATAGGTCTCAGGCTTTATATAGTTAGGAATTAGCATTTTAAAAACCTTGCAAATTCACTTAAAAACCATAGGTTTCAGGCCTTATATAGTTAGGAATTAGCATTTAAAAAAACATTGAAATTGCTCCTATATTGTTAGTTGTACTAACTATATTTCGTGCACCCGCAATCTACTGCTGATGATGTCACATATTACATCATTCATGACATGGTCAGTGACATCCCTGATGACATCACTGATGACATCTCAAATGACATCACTGAAACCTATGGTTTTTTCAGTGAATTTGCAAGGTTTTGAAAATGCAAATTCTATTAGCGGATAACGTTTAAATATGTTAATATCCTTGTGGGACCACCTGAGCAGCCCTAGGGATCCGATTTTTGGACCGGAACCAGATGCTCTCTGATTGTGCCACATTTTAAAGGTTTTAGTATTCCGCGGCCATTTGCAAGGATGGGCTCTCGGTGCACAATCAATATTGGCACATATTATGTTCATCTGTCACTCTACGGTACTGTGGGGCCGAAAGCAGCGGAAACAGTAATTTGGTAAATGTGTATAAGGAACATCCAGTTGCTAACCTGTTTGGTATGTGTTTCATGCTGTAAAGAAAAGCACAGACAATGAAAGGCGGGTGATTTTCAAAGGCTTCCTGCACAATGAACCACCCCATTTTCCTAAGCATTGGATTAGCACGGTACCACCTATGCTGAGCTAGAAAAGTGACAAAGACGTTTGCAGTTTGTTCAGCAAAGTTTTGAAGACATGGCTTCTGCTAGAAAAACAGACATTTCGAAGTGTCAGAGGTGTTGTAGATCCGGTTCATGTAAAGGAGAGCGACAGGGTGGAAACTACCCAGGGTTCTCTACTGGTGTTTTAAATAATTTTTGCAGCACTTTAAGCCTGTACGTATTTGGCTTGTGTGAATATTCCCAGTTTATATATTCATGCCAATTTATCAGGGCCAGACTGTCCTTGGTCTGTGGCGAAGTAACCGAGCTGGGCTATCCAGAGATGGGACTACCTAAACTCTCTTCTGGGCCAGGGATCTGTCAAGGTTGGTGCCAAACCACCAGGCCAAGACTACGGAGTAAGATAGAGCGGCTCTGTGTAGAAAGAGAGATACAGCATAAGATAACACAGAACCAAACCAAACAAAACTACATTCCCCAACCATAGATACACACCTGAAAAAGAGCTCTTAACCATTTATAAAGGTCTTGCAATGACTTGAGCACAGAAAGGTCATAACTGGATATTTCTATCACGAACAGCATTGAAGATATTACAGCAAACAGTATAGGAGTCAGATGGAGAACATGGGGCTTAAAGGAGTCAGTGTGAAACAATGACTTCCTATTCATTTGGTGCTAAAAACCTACTGCACAATTAGTTTACATCTGTCTGGTTTCTGATTTTTGCATGTACTGTAGCGTTTTGTGTAAAAAATGTAGAATAAAGAGTGCAAACTATTTTTTGCACATTTTTGTTAGCTTCTCACCACGAATCCCAGGTAGCTATGAAGTTACTGGCATGAGTGAATGCAAAGAGCGCTGCGCTTGGAATAGGTGCAAAAGTAGAAATGGATGAAGAAATCATTTGCGCCTTAGAGTAACCTTTTCAGCAACAGAATGCTCCTTGACACAGTGGTATTGTACGCTTCAAGGTGTCTGCTCTGAGGGGTCTCAATGCTGCCTATCCCTTTGTCTTCTGCCTATCAAGTCAGATTCTTCGTTTGAGAGCAGTGCTTAGGCGTGAAAGGCACCTTTTTAGTAATTTTGACAAATATCCAACTAACTAATGGTTTTCAAACAAAAAACTGTTCTTCCTATTCACAGTATAAATTGGAGGAATTTTTTTTTTGTATTTCGAAATGGCAAACTAAAACATTATTTTAATATAAATAATTGATAACCAAAAAAACCTGGCACACCAACTTCCTTAGTTTTTGCTCTGGCTCCATTTTTGGGAGTTAAACCCCATCCAGTAGGCTTTGCATAGCCTACTTCACAATATTCAAAGCATATTTATTCTAACAGGTGTAACCGCAATAACTTCTTAGTATAGCAATACCTGTCCCAGAGGTTCGCCTGTGACTCTTGGAACAAATCCCATAACAGAAAGGTCTTGCCAAACTGTCTCTCACTTCTTCGAATCCATTCCCCTCCATGTCATTTTCAGATTACATAAGAACACACCCCATTTCTCTCTTGTCATATCCTCTCCTACGTGCAAGAAAATCACAACTTACACTACAACCTCTAACAGCGACCTTGGTATCCAGAAACCAGCCCCTGAAGTTTGGATTCAGGTCTTACGCTCGATTGAGTACACACAAGAAAAATAAACATGCCCACAAATAAACCCACTAATTGCTAGAAAGCATGAAAC